>NW_007580113.1:0-19525 GCF_000690725.1 Stegastes partitus | reverse complement strand
AAAAACATTTGCTCGTTGTTTGTAAATTTGGTTAATTTTATCTGGTAAATTTGTATCATCAAAAATATGTAGATCTTAACCATAATATCTAAATTAGTCAGGTAAATGCGTGTAATTTATTTAAATTAGTCAGTTAAATGTCCATGATTAAATGAAATTAGTCAGGTACATTTGTGCCACACAATATATTATGCAGGGTCTTAATCTTAATATTCAAACTAGTGAAGTATTTACATGAGTTTTTATTTATTTATTTTATATGATATTTTAAAGTATTAGCAGTCATATCTAATCAACGTGGATCAAGTTATAAACTACTGTAATATTTAAAACACACATTTGTGGTTTTATTTCTTTACTGGAAGCACTTTAGCTCTAAGTTTATGGTTATAAATGTGGTGTATGAATGACGGTGGCTTGACATTTACTTATTTAAATATATCACATAAAAAATAGAAATGTTTATTCAGTCATATAATTTTCCTCCTGCGTGGATTTGAGCTCTCATCGTTTTCCTGAGCGGAGTGAGACCTCCTCATATTCAGCCTATCTCTGCTCCCTTCGCTCATCTATCAGCGCCGCTTTCCTGATCAGAGTGAGCCCTCTCCTCCTGGGTCCGCCCTATCTGTGCTCCCTCCGCCCTCCGGTCCGTTAGCAGCCGCTGTTGCTCCGAACGCTCCCGTTAAACGGCGTTGGACACGGAGGAAACAGGAACACGCAGGGCGGTTTGGAGCCACAAATCACGGCTGTATTCGGCAGCAAAACCGCGGAGGAAATTCCTCCGGTGCAGCAGCGGGGATTCCTCATAGCGCAGGCCGGGGCTGGAGCTCGAACGCCGCGGGGAAGGTGCGCTGACAGGCCGGTAGCTGAGGGCTGTTTGTCCGGGCGGAGTAGCGGGCGAGACGGAAAGATGGAGACCCCAGGTAAACTTTTCTTAGTGCGTGGCAGAAAGACAGACAGACAGGCGGACAGACGGACAGCCAGGCAGTCCCGGCTGGGTTAAAATAACCGAGTTTACACTTTATTAACGCTGTAATACTTTTAAACAAACAGCAACACATGATTTAAACTGGAGTCTGAACTGTGGCTTTCACTGGCTTCACCAAAGTCCATTCAAAAAACACGTTATTTTACAGTTAACCCTTACAAACTGTTAAAAAAAAATAAATCAATAATTAAAAATGTTCTAGCTGTTTGCAGAATTATTTCACAGATTATTAAATAAATAAATAAAAAAGCAGCAGGTACTTGTAGAGGCTTTAACTGGCAGATACTTCAGTTACACCAAACTCCATTGAAAAAACACGATATTTTACAGTTATCCCTTACAAACCATAACCGTGTTTTCTAAACTAGCAGCCTGTGCTGACAAAACTTTTCAAAAGATTATTTAAGACCAGTAATAGAAACTTATATTTACAAATAATGTGTTTAGGTTATAACTTGTGGTATTTTGTTACGTATTTTTGGCTAAGCTACTTAAGCTAAGTAGACTAGCACCAAAACCCGTTCAAAAAAGACGAGATTTTACAGCTAACCGCTACAAATAATGTTCTCTTAGCTAGCAGTTTGTACTAACAGAACTATTTAAAAGTTTACTAAAACCAGTAATGGAAAGAAATTAGTCCTTATATTTACTTAAGTGCTGTATTAAAATTTTTATTTGAGGTACTGTCATGTTTTTGTTTTTTGCTAAGCTACTTAAGTGTTAGCTAAGTAGCCTAGCATAGCGAAATGTTCTCATACCTAGCTGTCTGTATTAGCATTAAACAGATTATTGAAATTAGTAAAGAAAAGAAAGTAGCACTTACATTTACTTAAATACTTTTTGAATACTAACTTGAGTTACTTTATGAGTATTTTATGCTACGCTACTCAAGTATGTGCTAAGTAGCCTAGCATGAAAACTTGTTAAGCTAGCAAAAATGAAAATTCTCATTTTTTTTAGATTGTTCATGTACGATTTTATTGCTTATAATGTTCTGTAATGTAAGTTGGGTTTTTATGTTAAAGCTTGGTATGAAATTATAGCAATTCATCTTAAACTGACCATAAGTTTTTATTTAAGCTGAATTTGCAAATCGGCAACAATAAAAAGACATAAAATACCTCCTAACTGTACTTTACACTCTTGTCAAACAGCATATATGTAGTTAATATCTCCTCCCCCTGCTAAACATAATATATGCACAGTAATACATAATAAAACATAATGTAGAATATTTTAATTTAACGATGTAACACTGAAATATGTAATTCTGCTGCATTGGCTTCAGCTACTTTAAGTACATTTTTGTAGAAAATTCTTTTGCACTTATTTCAAATGCAAGATGTTAACTTGTACAGTTAAACTATCTTTACATGTTAGTGTCGCTCATTTTACTGAAGTTTATTTTCCTCTTTTTTTTACGCTTTTGGGAGATTTCCCTGCAGACAAGTCCAACGTTTGTCCTGCTAAAAAAATCTTTGCTGCTTGATACAAAAAACAAAAAAACCAAAACGACTTGCATGATCCACCTTTTCCATGACTAATGGACAAGAGAAGCCTGTCTTATGTAATTTAGTATGATTTAAGGGTTCTTGGCGAGACTCTATTTTTCAAAATAATTAAAGGACGCAGAGTCGGCTGACGTGCCGACTCCACTTGGGAACGGCTAAATGAAGGAGGGACAGGAAGGAAAGGATGCCAACGAACACAGTTATGCACAGAGGGTTTAAAAACATGATCTGGTCCCTTGACAAGCTGCATGTAATCGTACCACCACCACACCCCTGTATTTCTGGAGATGATGGAGACTCCAGACCACTGGAGGAAGCAGAGCTGCTGCTGCTGGGTGAATATCAAGCAGCTATGATAGAAGTGAGAGGCTCGTTTTCTAACTGACTTCTGTGTATGTTGTGTTTTTACAATTTTTGGAAGCTTCTGTCTTTAAAGCTGATGCGTTTCCTGGAGCTTCTGTGTCGATTTAAATCTCAATGAACCCACATCTTATCTAATCGCTGGGTGGAACCTTCTGAAAACATTTGTCAAAGCGAGGCTCTGGACGTGGCTGAAGGTTCAGACCGTCTAACGCCCACTTCTCTGTTTTTTGCAGCGTGATCAACTCGGTTAAGTCGAACAGAGCTCATCTGGAGTAAGTAGCCTTCTAGAAACATGGCTGAGGGGCTGTTTTCAGCCAACAGGCGCATCATCGCCGGCCTGCTGGTCAACCTGCTGTCCTCCATCTGCATCGTCTTCATCAACAAATGGATCTACGTGCACTACGGCTTCCCCAACATGACGCTGACCCTGGTTCACTTCGTGGTCACCTGGCTGGGGCTCTACATCTGCCAGAGGATGAACATTTTCTCCCCAAAAAGCCTCCAGATCCGCAGGATCGTGTGGCTGGCCCTGAGCTTCTGCGGCTTCGTGGCCTTCACCAACCTGTCGCTGCAGAACAACTCGATAGGAACGTACCAGCTGGCCAAAGCCATGACCACGCCGGTCATCATCCTCATCCAGACCACCTACTACAAGAAGACCTTCTCCACCAAGATCAAGCTGACGCTGGTGAGGAAACAAGCGTCCTCCTTACAGGAACTGAACTCAGAGGAACCCAAATCTGCAGAGTCATGACAGAGTTCTGTCGAGTCACCGTTCTTTATCGAGCACATTTAAAACATAAATTAAGCCAAAATATTTTACTATAAAAACTGAGATTAACGTTGCAAATTAATTAAATTAACCTGATTGATTTAAATAAAGCTCAGAAAAAAACACAAAACTTATTTAAATGTGATTTGATCATTTAACTGATTGATTTAAATATTTTACACAAACTTTACCAAGTTACAGATTAAGACCAGACGTAAGACATATAATAGAAATTTATCAGACTGATTTATTTTTATTAACCTAACAAATTGTATATACTATACATATTTACTTAACTGTTTAAAATATATTATAAAATGTTACCTGATTATTTCAAATTTATTAAATACAAATTCTACCTGACTTAGTTATGTTATTGAAATTTACATGACTAATTAAAATATGTAAAATAAAATGTGCCACACTAATTTAGCTATATTATAGTAATTTACCTGACTAATTTAAATATAATAAATGAAAACTGACCTGACTAATTAAAATATAAGAAAAAAAACCCTGACTAATTTATCTATATTATGGTAATTTATCTGACTAATTAAAAGACCTAAAATAAAATGTAACCGACAAATTAAGCAATCTTATAGTAATTTATCTGACTTATTTAAATATATAAAATGAACTTGACCTGGATAATTTTAACGTATATAAAAATAAATAAATAAATAAATAAATCCAGACTAATTTTGAACACATAAAATATTTTTTTCAACTATTTTAAATGCATGAAATAAATTTTTACCTGATCAATTTATGAAAATGTAAAATAAAAATATACCTGATTAACTAAAATATATTTTTAAAATTCACCTAATTTAAATATATAATTTAAAAAATGTACCGGACTCATTTAAATTTATAAAATAATAATTTACCTGAATAATTGTAGCGTATTAAAAGAAATTACCTGACTGTTTTAATTATAAATATTTATATATATATACTCTGAGAAATGACCAGACTTGCATGACTGTAATAAAGACTTTTCCCTGACTAATGTGATGTTGAATAATAGTTCTGGTTGTTTTTTTTCTGTCGTCGTTGTTTTGTCCTTCTGCAGGTTCCCATCACGTTGGGCGTGATACTGAACTCGTACTACGACGTCCGGTTCAACGTGTTGGGGACGGTGTTTGCGACGCTCGGCGTTCTGGTCACGTCGCTTTACCAAGTGGTGAGTCAACCTGCACGCTGACAAGCACCAAGTCAAACCAGCAGGAATAAACCAGTAACTGTGTGTTTCTGTCAGTGGGTCGGAGCCAAACAGCACGAGCTCCAGGTGAACTCCATGCAGCTGCTCTACTATCAGGTACAAACACACCTACAGCAGTGGCTTGATTCAGGACTGATAGTGCAGCAGTCAAAGGTCATTAATGCTCATTATCTGCTGATAGAGTCCATTCAGGCTTTTATCTCCGTGGTCCTGCTGGACAACAACACTCGTTATCCTCGAGTCAGCGCTCTGCTGAAACCTTTATCCATCAAACCCTCACAGTTCGTTTGTTTTATGTATAAATTAAAAAACCTCAAATCCTTTTTTAGATGTTATTCATTAATGTAAGACTCGACCTGATTAGACTCACACGAGTATCAGAACCAGACTTGTTGCTCCGTGGCCTTGAATGAGGACTCGGTGTTCAGCTTTCGACTGGCTCGTCCCTCCTTCACACCACCTGGAGCACGGCTGAGGAGGCGGTTCCAGATAAAGCAGGGCGTGTGTGAAACTGTTCTGTTGAACTTGTGGGTCATTTCAGGTCGGCCTGAACCTTTGTGTAACCACAAGAGCCGCCCCTAAGAACCTCTTTCTGGGCCGTTTTTGTTGGTCAAATCACACCGGGCTCAATGCTGACCGGTTAAATTCATAGCGACCAAAGGGTTTTTTTTTCTGTCCGGTCCTCACATCAACAGTGAAAACATTCACCACACCGGCTAATAACACAAACAATCTGTTGTTCTGTTTCTCATTTATTTACTAAAACAACTGGAGTTTCATCCACTAACTGTTATTTGTTGTTGTTTTGGAGTGAACGCTGCAGAATTAGAAAGTCAAAGTTTGCTTCTGTGTCAAGTTCCTGGACATCTGAATTCAGATTATTACCTAAATTCAGATATCTAGTGTAAAAAAATCAGACGTTTCTCAGCTTCACTGTCTGTTTAGGACTCTTAGGGTTCGACAGGTTTGTTGAAATAAATGAAATTCTGCAACTTTCCCAAACAAACGAGGATCCACCGGCTGTTACACGAGTCAGACGTAGATCATCTCGAGACTTCTCTAATTATTACCACAGTGACAGCAGCTCGTTATGTGACCGTGATGCTCTGCTGCCGTATTAACACGTTAACATCTGTCCCGTCAGGCTCCTCTGTCTTCAGCCTTCCTGCTCGGCATCATTCCTCTGTTCGAGCCGCTGACCGGAGACGGAGGAATATTTGGACCCTGGTCTCTGCCGGCGCTGGTCAGAATCTACGTCACACGTCTACAGAACACACGACACACACACACACACACACAGTGGGATTTAATTTGTGGTTTAACTTGTGGTTATTGTGTTGGGTTTGGGTTCCTGCTTTTAATTGTAAAATCCTTCCTGATAGTTTCAGACGAGTGAGTTACTGAACTGAGCTTTTCTAGTCAACCAGTTTAATGTTTAGTTTTCTAAGGATCAACACGTCACGTATTGAAGAGACGACCAACATGCGGTCGGTCTTTAACTTGTTTGTTATTCTTGTAGCAGGAAGATTGTTTTAGTTGATATCACAGCAGAAAACAGAAAACGTTGGACATGATTTCTGTGTAACGAAGAGACTTCTCTGCTCTGGAGGCCGTAGATGTAACTTCATCTTCATACTTCCTTCTTCTCCAGAAAACATTCAGAAGTGTAATTAAGTTCTTGTAGCACCGACGCTGCAGAACAACCTGAACAACACAAAGTGAGGAACCCGTCAGCTACACAAACATAAGTTCCTCTAACAAACTGGTCGCTGCTTTAACCGACTCCAGACCAAAGACGAAGGATCACGTGATGTTCTTCTGGTGGTTTTTGCTCAGTTTCTTACATTTTCCTCCTTTTATGAGCTCAGGCCTTTGGTCCATAATGAAAGTTCCTCTTGGTTTGATCGACACATGCAGCAGTAAACGACACACACACACGAGGCATTTTGAGTTTGTACAAGATCACTTCCTGCTGTGGCGTCATGGCAACGCTGTCACATGACGTCAAGAACAAATCATCAGCCGCTCGTCTGCTGTATGCACGAGACTCACGTTACAAGTTTGACCTTTAAAACAACCCCCGTGTCCTGTGTTTGCCCTGCAGGTGACGGTGCTGTTCTCAGGTGTGGTGGCGTTCCTGGTCAACCTGTCCATCTACTGGATCATCGGGAACACCTCGGCTGTCACGTATCCTCAAATGCACAAGGAGGCCCAAAGAGGCTCCCGGTGGTCTGAAGGGTGTTTTGGGTTCCTGTTGGGAAGATGAGATATGTTCTTGAAGAGGTTTTAAGGGTTCTTGTGGGTTCTTGTGGGACTTTCTGGTCTCCTTCAGATGGTTTTTAGTTTAATGGTGGAGGACCACGTGGAGACCTTCTCGTCCTATTCACAGGGTTTTAGAACTTCTTAGGAATTCCGTCTTCTTGAGGAGTTGTTTTGGTTTCTCTGTGTAGCTTTTAGGACTTTTTAAGCTCTTTTTATTTATACTGAGCAGGTTGCAGAACTTCTTGAGGAGGTTTCCAATCTCCTTGATGTTTCTTTCTGCTTTTTAAAACTTTCTAGAATCTTTGAAATGGTTTCATTATTTCTAGAGAAGATTGCAGAAGATTTTCTGGAACTTTTTTGATTCCCAAAATGGTTTCAGAACTTCCTGAGAAGATTTTTAGTGTTCTTTTGAGGTTTCAGTGTCGAGCTTTCTAGACTTATTGAAAGTCTTCAGAGCTTTTTCAGAACGTTTCTGGTCTTCTTGAGGTTTTTTTTTTGGTGAAGTCTGGAGCCTTTGTGGAGTTTTCCAGTCTTGCTGAAAGGATTGTAGAACTTCCTGAGAAGAGTTTGAGTGTTCTTTGTCGACCTTTTGTTTCCATCAGAAGATTTAGAGATGTTTGTGGAGAGCTTTCTTGAGTTTTGTAGCTCAGAACGTTTAGTAGAAAGTTTCTGGTCTTGAGATTTTTTGTTTGTTGTTTTGCTGAAGCTTCTTGAGGGTTTGTCTGGAGATCTATGAGCTTCTGTAAGCTAATTAAACATCTGGAGGAGGTTTATAAGAGAGTTAAAGGTGTTCTGGTCTTTTTTGAGGTGGTTTCCTTTCACTGATACCCTTTTAATGATTTATTTTTGTGAGGTCCTCTGATTTAATTACTGTAGATGAGGTTCATGCGTGTCGTTGTTCTCCTGACTCCAGCTCGCAGCTACAACATGTTTGGTCATTTTAAATTCTGCATCACTCTGGTCGGAGGGTACCTGCTCTTCCATGACCCGCTGTCCCTCAACCAGGTGAGTCTCGCTGAGCCCAGCCTCCTTCTGACTTCAGCACCGTTATTATTTTTCTCTCTAAACCTCATCTTCTGCCTCCTGGTGTCTCGTTCAGGCGTTGGGGATCCTCTGCACTCTGGCAGGCATCTTGTCCTACACTCACTTCAAGCTGGTCGAGCAGGAGGAAGGGAAAAGTCGACTGGCTCAGAGACCGTAGGCCGGTTCGCCGTCAGTCAGCTGATGGACTCCCACCGCCGGGCGCAAAGACTCCTTTATATATATTTTTTAAAAGTTTAATATGAGTATTTTTTTAGAAGAGGAAAAAATTTTCATCGTGGTTGCCGTGGCGACACATCGTCTGCTCTCGGCGCCCACGATCCTTCAACAACGCCGACGTTAAAGTCTTAAGGGAAGCCGGCAGCTGGACTCTCAGACCTTTACACAGAAGCAGTGTCGACTTAAAACAAAACAAAAGCCACAACAACGAGACGTTTCATTAGAAAGAGGTAAAAGAATACAACTTACTTCAGCCTTTGCACAGACGGATTTAGGATTCGAGCTTCATCCCAGAACTCCCTGCTGCTGTTTGTGACGCCCTGATGGACGAGCAGCTCCGGGTTTATGTCACAGGGTTAAAGGACAAACCTTCATCTGCTGCTTTGACAACAAACAAATCATAATAACGTCAATACTATAATCATGAGAAGTGTTTCTTCAGTGCATTTCTGCTTTTTGATACTCGTAGATCTGGAAAAACGTCCACAGCAAAAGAAATCGATGGTAAATTTACAGATTGTTTGTGTTCCTGCTGTTAATGAACAAAAATCTCCTCCGATCACGTCCCATCTACAAGCAGTCAGTCAGTGAATGAGAACATTTTGCTTTAAAGTGAAATTAGAGGGATGTTTGTACCAAAAAACTCTCAGCAAGTTGCAGAGAGTTGCTTATCGTTGTCAGTAACTGCTGAGCATCCAGTGGACTGTCAGAGGAAAAGGGAGGCGCTGAAGCTGCCTGTTTACATACCTCAACGCTGATTCAAGGCCAGTTCATGGGTTCTGCATCCCTGTGCGCTGACCGAGGCCGACTTCGAACACGGACAGCAGATAACGACCGGGTTGTTTTCGTGCTACGGTGGAATAACATCTCCCCACGTATCGAACGCAGAAAACCCAGAAAGGCTGCAGCTTTTTACAGGACGTAGCAGCTGGTTGCAGATTAAACCGGAGCGCTGTGACACCGAATCCTGAGTTGTGCCAAGCAGAATGGGCGGATTTAGCCCAGGATATCTGGAGATTTCAGCTGCAACTACTTGAATTACAGCTCCTCCAATGATGATTTATGAAGACGTGGGTGACGGAGAAGCTCTTCAAGCAGCCTTTCCTCTAAACAAGCATCTATTTTGAGCTCCACATTGTTTTTCTGTCACAAATTTTAGGTGAAAACTGCGTCACAGGACACAGAAAGCATGAATCGGCCTTTACAACCACAGTCAAAGTATTACGAAGCTGCTCCAATCAATGATTTCAACCTTCCAGTCCGCCAGTATTTTCCGTTATGAGCATTATGACAAATATCTCCAATAAAAAGCCGATAACTTACACATGGTGTGATGGGTGGACGGTACACGGGGCGGGTTTTTTCTTCATTTTTACGTTTCTTTTCTTTTCAGGATGTTTTTTTTTATTCATTAAAGAGTTATTAGGATGGGAAAAAAAGCTCCAAAGTTCATTTAAAAGTTGTATTTGCATCACTGACCTCCGTCTTTTCACAGTTATTGTGGATTTCTTACTTTGTGGGACGGTTTGTTCGCGTTTTGAGCTTCGTAAAGTTGAACTCAACATGAATGACACGACAGTTTGAACAGCTTTTTGACAAATCGGATTAATCCACAGCTGTTCATCGTCAGTGATCGGGTCGTTTCTTCTCGTTTTGAGCTGAGGGTTTCCGATCTGCTGCATTAGTTTCTTTTTTGTAATTTATTTTTTTCCCTCTTTAATTTGTATGTTTTTAACAGAATCTGGTGGGTTTCCTAGTTGGGGTTTACAGTTGTTGTTTTTTTTTTTTACATTATTTTGTGTGTTTTTGTTTCGGGAGACAACATTTCAGATGCACGTCGTTGTACCTCCAGAATCCATCGTCTTGGTGAAGATGAAGGAGGAGAAGCTCCGTCAGAAATCAGTGAAACGTGGCGATCAACCATCTGTTGTGTATTAATATCCAGAAAATGTACAGCTGGTCGTGTAGCTGCTGAAATAAAAACTCCGATCTTACACACCCAAGTGCTTGTGTTTGTGATTTTGTGCCTGGCTTCGTTAAATGTTCAGTAAATGAATAAAACTTAGTTAATGTTTAATTAAATAATGTATAATTTGCATGTTTACAACAGAAAATGTCCAACAACTTTCAATAGAACAATAATTGTCTTAGTGTAAGTAATACATTTGGAAGCTTTCATGGTATTTTCATCTATTAAAAGTTTTACAAAGACAGGGTTTCATGCTCCCCTCTTGACCTTAAACTTCAACCCTTCCCACTGATGCAGACTCTCCATGTTCAGCATCATCAGCTGTCTTCACTTGGCTTAAACTGGAACCTGCTTGATTATAACCGCGCTGAAAACGCAGCTTCCCCGTGAACAGCTCTCCTGTCTCACTTTTCCATCTAAGTGTCTCATTCACCTTGAGTCAACAAACTACAACGGCACCCCTGCATCTCAACACAGAGCTGCAGTGTTGGAGGAACCGGCTCATGAATGAACGAGTGTTGGGAGAAAATACCTGCAGCCTCCTGGGAGGAAAAGGCTGCTGTAAAACAGAAATAATCAGTTCTGCCTCCTCTGCAGGCCTGCTTTAGTTTTAACTGTCAGATCAGCGTACACTGTAAAAAGGAGAGGACAAAAAAAAACAGTGTTCCTCTCACATCATTTGACCACTGAGATATATGTTGGCTTCATGTGCCTCCTGTTTAATTTACCTGAGTTAAAAGCTGGGTTTGTATATGAAATGTGTCTGCATAATTTGAGGAATAATTTTATTCAGAGTCCACTTTATTGACCAGGTTTGTACATGCAAACAAAGAATGTGACTCCTGTGAATCTTGGCTCTCTGTATAAGAAATAAAAGAAACTAGAACAATAAAATAAGAGTAAGAGCAATAAATAGCAGTATTTACAGTATTTACAATATGAATATGAAGGAATTAGTGAAGCAAAATAATCCAGCACCAGTGATAATTAAAACTGTAGTTGTAGAAAATAGTCTACAATAGTTTATCAGCACATTTAGAGTCACAGAAAAAAGTTTTGTAATATTTTTTTGGTGTTGAACAAGATGACTGTTTCCTTTTAATTCTTCTCAGGAAAACTAAAATACATTGCAGAAGTAATGTTGTTCAGAAAATATACTCTCATATCCAGATAATTGTGCAAAAACGTCCCTATATGAAAGAAAATTAAATTAAATGTAGTTGTATTTTTAGTCAGGCGTAACTTGCGGACCCCACATGACAGGGGTCCTGCAGCGGTTCACACGGAAACCAACGCTAACGACCGATGTTTGTTTTGCTACAGTTAGCAGGTAAACCTTTTTAATTTACTGCAACATTCACACGAAACTGGCTTCTCTGAGCATTGTGTTGTGTTGTCTATGACTGTTTAGTCACACGGTAATGATTTAATGCTCACTAACTGTCGGTTCGTCGCTGTCAAAACGTTTGTTTACATCGCGCGTTCATTCAAGTGGCCTAGCTAACGGCGCTAGCTATGCTAACGCTAATTTTGTTTTTCTGGCGGGTTTGTTGACACGTCGAAACGTCGCAGCGTCTTTTCTACATTTTCAAACGGGCTGTTTTTCTTGAAGGCTGATATTAAGGTAGTTTGTCAGCGGTATCGTTCACAGAAAAGACAGCTGTGGTGTCCGCGCTAAACATGACAGCTAGGCTAGGTGGCTAACGAGCGGCGTCTGCAGCGGAGCGGCTGCTGCTGCTGCGTGGGTGTGTGTCAGACTCATCTCATCTCTCGGCAGAATTTATGATTAGAGACTCAGAAATGGTTGATTTTACTGTAGTTTTTAGCTTCAAGCATGTATGTGACCCAATGCAATTAATTCGTCGAGTCATGTTAATTTTTACGCTTCTTGTCACTGCCCTAAAGCCTGTTTACATGTAATATGTGCCTGTATAATTCCATTAATAGCAAATTTGTATGACATTTGTGCTTCTGAGGTACATTATCAGGCATGGGCCTTTATTATTCGTCCTTTGTGATTAAAAGGACTGTGCTGAGGCAGTTTACTTTAAGTCAAATCACCGTTATTTTTGTAGTACATTTAAAACAACAGCCGTTGAGCCAAAAATAACTGCAAAGTTTGAATGTTAAGGTTAAGATTCTACAATGTATTATATAATATATATAATATAAATTAACCAGATTAGCTTCAGTTTTAATCTTACAAACCTACAATGTCATATAATGTATTAAACTAATTTTAAAAGTTAAGCAAATCACTGGCAGAACCAGGAAAGGAAGAAAAGTTATCCAGGCCAACAGAGAACATAAACCCTGGACAGGTCAGTGGGACCAGACTGGTGGCCTATAAAGTTAGATTCATGTGTGTTAAACCGAAAGACGACTTGTCAGCTCAGCTAACCCGCTCCAGTTTAGGATTTAAGTCGACTGTGATAAGCGACTTCTTTTCACTTATTCTTTTCATGTTCTTTCTGTGTCGTACAGATTTTCAGCTGAGTGATAGTATTGTATCTGCAGACCTGTTGAGCTGTGCATCAGTAATCCTACTGAACAAACTGTACGCGTTGTGTTGCCAGGGAAACCTACATGCATTTAGTTGGTGATGCGGGAAAAAAACTAACAAATACGTTCTTCAGCTTGGTCCTGATTTGCTGTCGAGTCTGATTCAGACTGCTGGTACTGCAGCATTAGGCTATCGGTATTTATCAGAGAATATTAAATCAATTCCACCCTGATTTGGCCAAAAACGTAAGTGATTTCCACGTCTCCGTCATTATGGGACAGTATCAGACCTAAATGTTGAGCATCATGGTTAAAAATGAGAAGTTTACAGTTTCAGAGCTTTAGTACAGCTGTCACATTAGGAATCAACAGCTGGATTGAGACTCAGTGAATGAGAGAATAAATAAATATATCAACTGACACGGTGAACAGTTTTCTACCAGAGTTCCTCTCCTGCTTTTTTGCAGTAACAACACTTTGATAATTTCAGCTTCAGAGAACTGTTTGGTTTCACGCCTGGAGAAATAATCAAACTGCCATGTATATATACATAGTTAGGGGTCAGCTGAGGTCCAACAACAAATTTTTGACCTCGAAACAGTTTCAGAGTTTATTCTTGAGCACCTAAAGCAACTGGACATTTGAAAGTGCTTGAGAAAGAAAACAAACATAGAAAATAGAGCTGCAGATATTTGCCAGTGAGCAGAAAATCAATTGATATCTGGTTTAATATTTGATAAGTCTTCATTTTCCAAGAAATATGTGTAAATAATGGATGGTTTAAGTTTTCCAAATGTGAGAAATTTCTGCTTTTTTGCGTCTCACATTGTAGTACATTGATTTTTGTAAAAATTTGGACTGTGGGTGAGACACAACAAGACATTTGAACACTTCATTGTAGGTTTTATCATCATATTTATGTAGAAATTAATCAGTAGATTAAGGCTCCAGCTGACATTGTCTTATTGAGTGTTCATCTAGTTTCTGAAATAATCTTCAGAGCTACAAAAAGTCAGAAAATAGTTTTGTTTGAAAATCATTTTATAAAAATTCCACAACGAGACTGATGAAGAAATTGTTTTTATTCATACAAGGAGGTGAAAGTTTCTCATAAATGGTTGGAAGAGTCTTTAAGGCAACAAGAAAAACCTTCAGTACGTGTGCTTATGCAGTGTTTCCTTGTTGTCTTTCCTCAGTATGCCTGCTGAACGCAAGCGCTCAGTAAACATGGATGAAAAAGACGTTTTCGCCTTCAGCAGCAAGGAGAAAGAAAAGGAGAGGGAGGCCGAGAGGAGACCAGCGTCTGCTCGAGACAAACCCAAGGACGAGGCCAAGATGAGCGGCAAGAAAGACGGCGGCAAGGAGGAGAAGAGGAAGCGCCTCGAGGAGGAGAAGAAGAAGAAGGAGGAGAAGGAGCGGAGGAAGAAGGAGGAGGAGAAGCAGAAGGCGGAGGAGGAGCAGAAGAAGAAGGAGGAGGAGGAGAAGAGGCAGCAGGAGGAGCAGGAGAGGAAGCTTCAGGAGGAGGAGGCCAAAAGGCAGCGTGAGGAGGAAGCAGCGCTCCTCAAGTGAGTGACGGGAAATGTGCTGCTGCTGCTGTCGTATCTGTGAAACCTCATTTTGTTCCTGATGACATCAGATTGAAGCAGCTTAGAGTCAGACATGATCACATCTGTCACATTCATCCTGATCAATATCTTTAGATTAGAGTCCATGAAAATGCTTCAGCTTCAGATTGTTCCTGCTAATCGTCACGTTTGTTAGTTTTACTGAAGAAGTCGTCCAGTGGTGGTCGTCTCTTTCCATGATGACTTTGCAAACAAGAACTGTTAATGTTTCATTGTGTTAAAAAATAGAAATAAAGAAAGAATAAAATACACAAGTGTATCCAAAACCTGACCAGCCTGGAAAGTAGTAAGAAAAAGAAAAAAAGACTGAGCGTCTACATCAATAAATACTACATTTTTCCTTTTCCCCAATCACTATATAATACACTTGTCATGCAGCCGTGTGTGTAAAACGTGGACATAAATGCAAAAAGCTCAGTTTAAAATAGCGTAAACCCTTTTTGTATTTTTCATAAAAGTGTTTTGAAACAGCTGTGATAAAGTTCACAAGCAAATAATGGCATTTTTAAGTATCCCAGCATATTTTTAAAAAACTAACTATGTGACATTCAAACGCATGTGAAGCCTGAAGATCAAAGTTCAAAGTTGACTTCATGCTCTGTGCAGAACAAGACTCGAGGTTGAGCTTCAGGTTGGTTGCAGTTTCTGAGTGAAGGTTTTCTTTTGCATCTTCAGTTTTTGCAAATCTGCAGTATTTTTTATATTTGGAAAGCGTACTGACATCAGGATATATTCCTTAACAGAAAAACTCCCTGAGACCTTTTTCAGACCCAGAAACTGTAAAAAACAGGAAGGAAGGGAAACAATTTGCATCTTTCTGACAGAAATTAAGCCGTTTCTGAAAATTAACAAAATCTCAGCTAAAAAAGTTTAAACTCTCTATTCTGCTGTTGCCTGCTTTAATGGTTTTATCTTTCTCTTGCCACTTCACTAAACCCTGCAGGGAGAAGGAGGAGGGTCATCAGCTGCACCAGGAGGCCTGGGAGCGCCACCAGTGCCGGAAGGAACTCCGCCACAAGAACCAGAACGCCCAGGAGGGCCGACCCGAGGAGGCCTTCTTCAGCCGCCTGGACTCCAGCCTTAAAAAGAACACGGCCTTCGTCAAGAAGCTGCGAACGCTGACCGAGCAGCAGCGGGACTCGCTGTCCAACGACTTCTCCTCCCTCAACCTCAGCAAGTACATTGGCGAGGCCGTGAGCTCCGTGGTGGAGGCCAAGCTGAAGATCTCCGACGTGGGCTGCGCCGTCCACCTGTGCTCCCTCTTCCACCAGCGCTACGCCGAGTTTGCGCCGCTGCTGCTGCAGGCCTGGAAGAAGCACTTCGAGGCGAGGAAGGAGGACAAGGCGCCCAACGTGAGCAAGCTGCGCACCGACCTGCGCTTCATCGCCGAGCTCACCATCGTCGGCCTCTTCACCGACAAAGAGGGCCTGTCGCTGATTTACGAGCAGCTGAAGAACATCATCGGCACCGACCGCGAGACGCACACCCACGTGTCGGTGGTGATCAGCTTCTGCAAACACTGCGGGGACGACATCGCCGGCCTGGTGCCCCGAAAGGTGAAACTGGCGGCTGAGAAGTTCGGCCTCGGCTTCCCTCCCAGCGAAATAATCAGCACCGAGAAGCAGCAGCCCTTCCAGAACCTCCTGAGGGAGTATTTCACATCCCTCACCAAACACCTGAAGAAGGACCACAGGGAGCTGCAGAACATCGAGAGACAGAACAGGTGAGTTGTTTCCAGGGCCGATACCAATACCAGTGATTGCTAATCTACAAATACATAATATATATTAGCAGCATGTGATAGCAGGAAACCTGTCATTCATAACTAGATTACTTCATTAATAATGATTACTATCCCTGAATATGTACAATAGGAATAGAAATGATGACATCAGGGCATCATGTGACATTTAGACTCTCTCCTCTGTTTACTGATTGATCGAGATTGATTAGTTTTTCTCCTGCACTTTTGTCTTCTCTGTTCTGTTAGTCTTTCACTGTTCTGTCATTTGTGTTGCCCACTCAGGCCCATGTCTTAAAGCTCCTAACTTAGCCGTTAGCGTAGCCTTAGCCGCTGTGTAAGTAGCTGGTGTGCGGATGTTTGTGCTTCTTGTTTCGTTTTTATGTGTTGCGTCCCTGCTAAAAAGACGTGTCTGTAATTTACAACAGACTGATAAAGCGTAAGCGTTAGCATTAGCCTAAAGCTAAGAGGCACAGCAAACCTCCCAGTGATAGCCTTAGCTTAGCACAATCGGCTAAATAAGTTCCAGCTGCAGCGACACTCACAAGTGAATTATTCAGGCATGTGCAGTGTAAGGTTGTGATGTTTATTACAACTTCAGCAACATCTGCTAATTCACTGGAGCTGCTCTGTTGCAAACGCACTCGTCTGTCTCTCTGCGTAAACGATAGCTGTCAGTGTTGATTGGCCGTTACTGGCGACGGCCATTTTTGTCGTTCGCTCTGAAGACGTCTGACCGTTTTCTCCTCTTCAGGCGAATCCTACATTCCAAAGGGGAGCTGAGCGAGGACAGGCACAAGCAGTACGAAGAGTTCGCCACGTCGTACCAGAAGCTGCTGGCCAACACTCAGTCGCTGGCCGATCTGCTGGACGAGAACATGCCGGACCTGCCTCAGGACAAGACGGTGCAGGAGGGTAGGTGGACCCCCGAAATCTGAAGATGCAGCATGTTGGTTTTTATAAATTAAGACAGCAGATGATGGCAAAATTCTGACTTTGATATTTGATGCATGCCTCAATTTATTTACACTGAAAAAACAGAAGCGAATAGAGAGATTTTTTCCAATTAATAAGTTTGATATTTACCTCGGGATTAATGAAATTCTATCGTATATATCTTATCTTTACTTAGCTTAAACAGTTCTTCCTAATCACCTCGTCAAACTCCAGCGGTGAAAAGAGTAAATCACACTCTTCTGACTTATCTTTGAGGGCATGATGTAGTCAAATTATCTGTCATGGATATCGACCTGTTGCACACAAGATGCTTTTGTTTTCTTGGACGTGTCACCTCCCTCGGCTCTTTTACAGACAGACTTTGTGGCGTCCGTGGCCTCGTCCTGACTGTCAGCTGTCAGTGAAATGAAGCCACGTTTTGCTCTGTGCGTCTACTGTGTGGACGAGCTGTGAGCAGTCTGTTAGAGCTCTTGTGTTTTGCAGCTGTGGTTCCTGCTTTGCTACCATTAAAGCTGTTTATTAAAGAAGAATAAATCAACTGGCACACACAATTTTCCTGTAGAAAGTGGAAGCAAACACCGCAAACCCACTCTGCCCAGCTGTGGCACAACGAGGAAACTTATGCTGTCATTTTATAAGTGCCAGTATGATTAAAATAAGGGTTAATGTAGTTTTAACTGCAGGATATTGTGATACCTTTGTAGTATCTGGAAGCTGTGCAACACCAGTGAGTTGACCATCTGTCATACTTTTCTGTTTTCTCAGAACACGGCCCCGGCATCGACATCTTCACCCCCGGCAAGCCCGGCGAGTACGACCTGGAGGGAGGAATCTGGGAGGACGAGGACGCTCGCAACTTCTACGAGAACCTGGTGGACCTGAAGGCCTTCGTCCCCGCCATCCTCTTCAAGGACAACGAGAAGAGCGGCCAGGGCAAAGACAAGGACGATGCCAAAGGTACGTTTGATAAATCCGCTACCAGATGTAAGAAAAACATGTTTTCTGACTCTGCTGCTGTCGGGTCCAGACGGCAGAGAGGCGAAGGACTCGGCCAGCACCACGGAGGAGCTGGAGCTGGAGCTGGAGGCGCTGGACATCGCGGACGAGCCGCTCGAACTGGAGGGAGTCGACGAGGTGGAGAATGAGGAACTGGCCAAAAAACTGCTGGATGAACAAGGTGAGGAAACAACCACTGGGCTTTAATGTGACAATGGAACCACCCTACAAATAATTAACCCGTCGTAAACGCATGCTGTACAGTAACAAAACAAGGACGTAATGAACATAATAGGATAAAATGTATTAAAAAAAACTGAATTATAACAATATAGTGTGACTTTATAGGTAGATAATTACTTCTTGAGGTGCTAAACAAGTGCTTATTCTAGTAATACTTCCAAAATGATAATAAAAACTGAGACATAAAGGATGTTTCCTGAACTCTTTATTGTCCAGTTATGGTTTAATAGTCGTGGTAATAATATGAGAATGTGTTTCTGTAGAACAAGAGGACGAGGAGGCCAACACCGGGTCGCACCTGAAGCTGATCGTGGACGCCTTCATCCAGCAGCTCCCCAACTGCGTCAACAGAGACCTCATAGACAAGGTGACGACGAGCAAACAGGATGAACGATGCTGTGGGATTCCTGTTTCCAGCCCCCTTCTGCTCTTACATTTAATACAAAACGAGAAAAAGTTTGTTAAATTTACGAGCGCTGTGTCGACTCCCGCAGGCCGCCATGGACTTCTGCATGAACATGAACACCAAGTCCAACAGGAGGAAGCTTGTCCGAGCTCTCTTCACCGTCCCCAGACAGAGGTGAGTAAGGCCGAGCAATTTATGGTCTTTTTATCCAATTTGTCAACAACATACAGTAACATGTGGCGTATTTTATACATTCAAACACCACGAAGACGGGACTCATGATTGTACGACTCCTCCTCCTCCTGCAGGTTGGACCTTCTGCCCTTCTACTCCCGCCTGGTGGCGACTCTGCATCCCTGCATGTCGGACGTGGCCGAGGACCTGTGCTCCATGCTGAAGGGAGACTTCAGGTTTCACGTAGGTGCTCTGTTGTGGTGACGTGTTGCTGAGTTTTACTGTGAAATAGATTCATTAAACAAATTAAACAACCAGCAGCTCAGTGGGATATTTGTCAATCAGCTGTGCTCGTGTCCTGTTCTTTTTCCCACTATGACAATGTTCTGAATGATTTTGCGCTTCCAGATTCGGAAGAAGGACCAGATCAACATCGAGACGAAGAACAAAACGGTGAGGTTCATCGGGGAGCTGGCCAAGTTCAAGATGTTCTCGAAAACCGACACGCTTCACTGTCTGAAGGTGGGT
>NW_007580112.1:40596-58626 GCF_000690725.1 Stegastes partitus | reverse complement strand
ATCTGGTTCATGAATTCAAAGGGCCGTGTGGGGCTTCAGGTGAGCATTTAGTCTTGATTAACTGTAGATCAGCTGTGGACACCACAGACGTGTACTTGTTGTTGTTATTAATATACTCCGAGGACTCGGTTCCACACATGTGCAGCAGGTCGGCCTCTACGAGCTCCGGTCGTGCTCATTGCTGCCCTCGTAGCGCAGTCGGTGACACACACTTGGGGCTTCACGTGGACATGAGAACTTGCCGATGAGGCTGAATGTGTTTATTTTGTGCATAATGGTTTGGCTGCACCTCACTATCGTTCTGAGGGAAAACGTTCTGGCTTGTTTGCAGTCCTTTAACCCTGTGAAACATGAAATAACTGCCAGAAAATTTACATTATTTGAAGCTAGAGTACTAATTGAAAAAAACAGAAATACAAATTTGCATATTTGAGTTTTTTTTTTAATAAATTTTTGCTATATTCTGCATTTTTAGTGCATGAACTACTGATCCATGGTGGATTACCTGTGTGCCCGACAGCATACATCAGAGGTTTATCAGGGAAAAAACTATCACACTGATGATGTAGAAGGTCTCAGAAACTCATTTATCAAATACGACTGACTTGGAGTTAAAGGGCTAAACCAATCACAAATGTGTGTGAAGGGCTAAACGAAGGCGGTGCTCCCTCAGAGTAGTGACTGGTGGAACATTTACATGGGATTTGATAATCCACTAGGACGCTGCAAACTCTTTAAATTGTCAGGTTGCTGTTCAGAGGCTGTTGTTGTTTCCATTTCCCATCATGAAAAGTGATGCATGCAGCCAGTGGAAGGAGAAAGTTGTGTGAAGCTAGCGGCCAGTTTCACACATGCACAGCACATCCATGTCTACTGCATGTATTCGGCTTGTGACGGACTCAAATTGTGGGCGATGTGCCAACTCTTGCAGACATGGGAATGGGGGGAAAAATGCACCCGTCAGTACTTGTGAATGCAGACAATCTAACACAAGCCTTTATTTTGCGTCTATGCATGTACTGTTGCACACACAGACGGTTTGTTCTGCACATGCTCGCTACTGCAATGTGAGGATGCAGATTTTGGGCTGCACGCGACCTTTGTTGACTCTGCAGATGCTGAAATTTACACCACTGAAGGCTCTCGCCGATGCTGCTTCAGATGCTACACAACGGGGGTCCTCACAAAGACAGAAAAAGCGAACATCGTTTACCGTTGTACCCGTCCATGTCCAGGTCTCCCAGAGCGGCGATGGCGGAGCCGTATCTGGCGTAAACCTCCGACCCGGTCAGCATCTGAGGCGGGTGGAAGGAAAACCCACTTCGACCCAGATAAACAGACACCTGGAGAAAACACACACACATGCTTGTATTATTATTATTATTTCAGAGAGAGATGAAGTTCATAATGCAACCAAAAATAACTCAAAAGCAATGAAATTCAACAGCAAATTAAACAAGACAAACCCCGATTAAAAGGATTGTTTTTTAAAGAAGGGTAAAAGAAGTAAAATAGAACGTAAAAGTCTATAAAAGTTCGATTAGAAACGACCATGGAGGGCTACATGTGACTAAACGGTCCCTAGTTTAATCAGATAGTTTCTGTGATGTTCAGTCTTTTATGAGGAACTTTATCTATCAGATCTGGCGGCTGTGGTTTCTGATCTGCTTTCTTTAAAGACAACAAACAAAGAGCAACAACGTCACCGTATAGTCTGTGAGAATGAGCTGATCTGGATTTGTGAGGCAGTGAAGGTGTGTTACGTCCTCCTTAATCAAGTTTGTACTCCAAAAATGTTGTTTTTGTTTTTAAAAATCCCTCTTTTTGTTCTGTATAGACAGTGTTCCCTTGTGTTGCTGTAGAGGAGGATGGTAGCTCTAAAAACTGCTGAAGTCAGTTTTAAACTTGCATTAAAGCTGCAGAACTAAGACAGCTTTGTTGCACGAGTATCTTTAGCACTGTGGAGACACCTTATTAGCCTGATAGCATTTAGCATATTAGCATGCTAAGCTCATCTGTGCTTCTGCTCCATGTGCATTTGTTTTTTATTAACAGAAAGCTTTATTGACCTAACATTTCTACATTTAGCGACGCTGTTAGGATGCCATTTCTTACCTGTCCCACCTCCCTCAGCTTTCCATCCGAGCCTCTGTCCATGAAGAGAGGAGCTCCGACCAGCAGGTCCACCAAACTGACAACACAAACAGATGAAGAACATGTGAACGATCAGACTTTCAGGGTGCTGCACGGCAACACAAACTGTCCTTCAGGCCGAACACTGAACACCGAACTCAGAAAGTTCTGATTGTCCGATACCTGCATCCTTTACATTAGCTTGTGGTCTTCTCCTCTTGCTCCTAATTGGCGCGCTGCAGTGTTTTACGACACGCTGCAAACCGCCGGCTGTTATCAAACTGCAGCTGGCAGAAATGTGTGTCAGCCTTACGTGTTGCATCGTCTCTCATTCATTGTATCTGAACTGCTCGGCTCTCGTTTTGGTCGATTCAATTTTGCCATTTTAGTGAATCTGCTTTTGAGATCCTGCGTTTGCACTTTGAACTGGATTTGACTTGTTAGAAAAGTCAGATAGATTGATGTTAGATAAACCATTCATCATGTGACGCAATATTAAACAGACAATTAAAAATAACTAATGAAGATTCTGTCCAGGTGTGACGATAATCAAACTACTACTTTGCCAGAAGAGAAATAAAAATATTCTGATGATGCAGCTCAGGACTCGATACGAGGACAAGAAACTTAGAAAAGTACAGCCTGACCTGCTGTTAGATCCTAATTCCATGTTGGGAATAATTTATAAGACAGTAATGAAGCTACTGCTGTCGTTCCATGTGTGTAGATATTTACAACTCGCTCACATTGATCCTGCAAGTATTTAATTAGCTCAGAGGAAAGACTCCTACAAACAGCCGGAAGCAACCAAGTAAACTTCAGGATTGCATTACCGTAATGTCCGGACTATGAGGGCACCTGAATATCCTCAGTCTCTCTCGTCGGTCTCAATATCACTTTGGTCTCGAGGCAAATTTGTAAAACTCGCAAAAATCCATAATCGCTGTTTAAGTCGCAGTGTTCAAACCGTGTGAAAAAAGTAGCGGCTTATAGTCCAGACATTACGGTAATTATTGGAGCGTCTCGTTAATCCGACCTGTTCCAGTTTGTGATAGATGTGAAACTGTAGAACTAATTGAATAAATGCAGAAATGCTTCACTTAACTTCCAAATGTGCTGTCATTCTGCACGTTTGTTGACAATCTGACCAGCTCTGACCAAATAAAACTGCTGCTTTTATAGAAAAGCGAGCGGCGTTCGCATTCAGGCACGAAGCCGACGCGTTGGGATGCCGTCTGAAATGGGTGTAAAGTGCGTTTTCATCCACCTGTTGTTAATTTATATTTCAATTAAAGCATGAAACATTTCTACACTCCCCTGAGGAGGCATATTAAGTTCGATAAAGGCCAAAACAGACAGACTTAGTGAACAAATGTGACTTTTAGATGTCACTCAGGCTTCCAGTGAAGAGATGCAAACATCAGATCTGTTGTTTCCTCTAACAAACATCTAAATGTTTACCAGCATCCTGACCTTGAATCAGTGCATCTTCTGTGTATCTCCATAAACAAATCGACTCGTGTTCACACAGCAGGACTGAAGGAAAATCCAACATGTGCATCTTCTGCAGACTGAGGTTAGTCAGCTGGGTGGATTTTTTAAATTCTTGCACACTATTTTCATTGGAACAAGAGCTCAGACCATACAGACGTCCACCTTCTTCCGGTGCGACGACCCGTAAACTCTTCACTCCGGCACTGACACCAAAACTCGTCCACAAAAACCTGATCTGGAATCTGGTTTCACTTAGAAGCGCCTTCAAAGCCGGAGGTGTCAGAAGGGCGGCGCGAGGAAGTGCTGCTGCAGCTCCGCGGGGTTCGCCAGAGGACGACTGAGGTTATAAAAAGTCCTCATGTGCCTTTAATTTCAGCAGCCGGGAGCCTCTGGCAGCAGAAGAGTCTAGTTTGTTAAAGCAGGGAGAAGGAACCGGAGCAGACTTACCCGTCGTTGTTGACGTCGGAGGCGGCAACTGAATGTCCAAAGTAGGCAGCCATCTAGGAGACACAAAGAGAAATGACGAGTTAACAACGATTTCACTTTACTTTCTGAATCACATCTTTTAGTAATATTTCAGTTGATTCTTGGTGTCACAATTCGATTTAGGACAGATTCTCAAATTCTAAAATTGATCCCAGGTCACTGACTCCAATGAGATCATGCAGATTTTCTTTATGTACACTAAGGTTAATGCATTAATTACAGCATTTTTCAGCATTTCTTGCGCTTTAAAGTTTTAAAAATCAAAGTGGAAACTCGCTGACTGTCACTCTGCTGCTTCTGGAAATCAAATGTAATGCTCATTACATTTTATTGCTGATTTTATGTTGGTGTTGTGTTGTTTTTTGGTGTAGCAATTTCCCTGAGGTCTTGTACCGAAGGGATTAATAAAGTTTTATTCTAATTCTAATTCTAATTCTAATGCTTTTTAAAGACTTTACTAAACCGTAACAAAGAATATTAAAGCCGTTTCTTTAGCGGAACTCGTTAACATCAATAACAAATGGATTTCTTTCCAATATTAATATGAATTTCTGTGTAACAAACACGCAAAATGACATTTAGATTTGTCAGAATATAGTAATCCAAATGTTTACTGAAATTAGCTGGTTCCTAATTATATGGAATAATAATTTACGAGTGCAAAACAAAACCGTACTCGACTAATTTTGGCAGCTGTTAGCAAAATGTGCATTTAAAATCCTCAGTATATGTGTAAAAGGATTTTTTTTATAGGCGTAGAAACTATTTGTGATTCAAAACAAGACTTGTACAGGATTGTGAGGAGGTGTTGCAGATCGAATGAGGTCATGTTAAAGCTCCAGTGAACATCATCATCGTCACCATTTTAGGATCATTTAAACAGCGAACCAGCGAGTCGAGACCACGAGACGGACCAGATACCAGGAGCGAGACAAGAAGCTGAAAGGGTCAGAGAGGAGCAGAAAACACCGAGGCCTTCAAAGAGGGAAGCAGGAAACTGATAAAGGAGAGTTCGGCGGGTTCAGAGGGAGAGTTATGGAGGACGGACAGGAAAGTGGAGAGGAGCTCTGTCATTATCTCCTCTGATGACAGCCTCCGACTCCCTCGCTGCTGCATCAGCACTAGTTTACATTCCCACTTCAGGTCAGTGATAACAAGCTGCTCCACACCTGGAGGAGATCCTGACTTTCCTTCTCGTTGACTCAGAGCAGGAGCAGCACGGCGGCTATTTTACAGACGCTCTCGGTTCACATGATGCTGCAACTACTTCTTATATAATGTTTATTTCTTTAGGGTTCAACAGACAAATTACTCTGAATTAGTGACGTAATAAAGATAATAAAATGTTGCACACCGCGTATTATTAATCTACTACTTACTTTTCTATTCTAGCCTCATTTAGCTGCACTATTGTGGTTTTCAGGTATATATCACACCTATATCTTGTTGCTTTTCTATGAGGCNTATTTTACGACCAGATTTCATAATTTGTTCATGTTTTATTTTCCAATTAGCTTTTTTTCTGTATGTAAATCTCTTTCTGTGACATTTTATCGTTTTAAATCAGCGCACACAGGCTCTCTGCCTCGTCCTGCACGATGCTTTCATCCGTTGGTTGTGTTCTCTTTGTGTGTTTCTTAAAGGTACTAATTAAACAATAAACTACTAAAAGAGTGACAGGCAGCGCTGTCAAACTGGGAATGATAATGTTCAAAAGGCTTAAAATTATTTCTTTAAAACGATTGTACGCGAGCTACAACGCAGAGAAAAAAAAAAGATGTATTTGAGAATGAATTTTTGGACACCGACTACTAATCAACCCACATTGTTTGAATCTAATTTAAAAGGAAATTATAAAAAGACTCAGATGATCATAACATAGCGTCCTCAGCGTTGGAGAACTTCTGGGTTTGTTGAAGGAGAACTTGTGAGCGTTCATGCACGTTCTGAGTTGTTCTATTGTTTTTACTGAACACGACTGAAGGGGATCGTCGTCGCCACGTTGACACTGATCAAGCATTGATACCTGCAGCAGGACAACGGCTCCAGAATAATAAAAACAAACTAAGAATTAAGAAGAAAAAACACTCAAAAACTTGAGGTGTGGCTCGTTCAGCTTCGACGTGAAAATCAATTTGCTAACAGCGATCACAGCTGCTAAAAATAAGAGTAAATAAAACAATCAGTATTGTTATTGGTGGATGTAAGGTAGGAAAGAGGAAATTATCGCACTAATACAACAGCTTTGTGTGTAAAGGTTGTAGCAGGTTAAACTGTTTATATTCATTTTGGAAGTGTTCACACCTCACCACAAAAGGCCCTAACGAACCCCTTTGTGGCAGGGGGGGCATTAACGACTCACATAACGAGGGGGAGGAGCAACAAACCCCCAACTGAAACTTAAACTCAGGTGTTAATGGCTCCTTTAGGATATCTGGAACTCCCAGCTAGTCAGTCAGAGCTGATGAAGCCTCTTGGATGAGAGGTGGAACGTCTTCAAGGAACTCAAGCAGGTCCAGCTGCTACGATTAAACTACCAGAATAACAACGACCTGGAGGACTGAGGATCTTCACAGACAAGTGCTGCTCTTAAATTCTGTAACTAGAAAACAGAAACAGAACACTATTTTCAACCTTATTTTGACCCACGGAGCTGCAACGTGCACCATAACCAGCAGCTGAAGCTACTTTTATCTTATGAAGCTGAATAAAACAACAACCACGTTTTCTACCTGTATGAAAGCAAACTGTTACTCCTGTGAGTTCACGTGTAATTTTAAAAAAAACAAACAACAACTTAAGGCCTTTTTACGTGAGCTCAGTCACTGTCGTTACAGGATCACAGTTGGCTTCAAGTCCAGTAAACCGGTGCAGATGTGCGTCGGCTCTGCTCTGCCATCATCTCTGTGTGATATCACATAACGTCTCCACAAAATACTACATCTCCTCCTCGCAAGGCCACTAATTATTCCCCTCCTCACACGGTGCTGGAATCGTTTCTGGTGCCATGTTTTGTTTGTATTTTGCAGCACACCTGATATTTAGATGCTAACTTTCTCTGCTATCACTCAGAAAGCTTTCATTCAGCTTGTCAGTGATGATGATGAACATTTCATCTGCAGCACCATGTCTTCGATTCATGAGGCATCAACGGTTCATTTAAAATGCATCAACAACTCTGTGCATTAACTCAGAAGACAAGGATCCTGATGTTTCTGTTAACAGATTTTTGCTGTTTCACTGCTACAGTTCTCTGTTGGAGCGGACTTCTGCTGCTCACCTGGGTGCCCGTATAGTTGAGCATGGACTCCATGTTGAGGCCGTTGAAGATGTTCACCTGAAACGTCAAAACACAACATCAACAGCTTTAAAACCTGCCGCGCGTCACGATACTAATAATAATACTCCATCAGAGCTCAAGGTCTGGCACTCAAGCGCTCCTTAATAAAATTACAGAAGCTCATTTCGTCTAAACCATCAATAAGATCAGTTGGACGACAGCGTTAACAACCAAAGCCTCATTTATCAGCCATCTAAGTCGGGGAAGCGTTCAGAAAGTTATAGTTTTCCCCAAAGTGGACAAATGTGAAGCTCTGACACTCACATAGCCGAGAGCCTTGTCCCCCCTCGGTACTCCGGTCACGTAATCTGTGGAGACAAAACATCCGATCAGACTCTGACTCGTCTTAACATCAGACCACCACCCAATGTCTGGTTTATACCACGGCTGCCCTAAACTAGCAGCATTTGTAATTACCAACATCATTCCTTATATCTCTGTGATGGTTAATACACCAGGATAGAGAAGCTCTTCAACCGAAGTGATATTATATTTAGAAATACATTAAATTATAAATCAAAAAACCCAGAAAAAACAGTAGAGCACATTGTAATTTATTGATTAAGATGTCAGATTATAATTATTTACTTGCATTACTGAACAGAAAAGTCAGTTTCAGTGCTTGAATGTGATGCTTGATTCATTTCTGAAGCCCAGTGGCTCAGATTTGGGCATAAAAAGGTGAATTGAGTTTGAAATCCCTCATTCCTGTTCAAAATGGTAAAAGGTGGAGAGCTGGGTGCGAATTTAAGCACTTCATCATGCTGGATGGTCAAAATATAAACACAGTGCTTAACAAATTAGACAGGTGGTCTAATGAATGTGTTAATCACTGTATATATAAATACATATTCTTCTATTGACTGATTTTTTTTGTCTATAAAATCTAGAAAATGACGTAATGTTCTGGAGCCCAACGCGACATCAACAAGTAAAGTCAGGTCACCAGTTTTTGTACATTTGAAACAACAAACTAAAAAGATCATGACTGAACTTAGAAAATAACCCGTTTAAATACTGAAACACTGGAGCTAAGACCCAATAGTGGTATTTATGTTGTGATTTTATGTGACTAATTTACATATTAGTGCTTAAAACTCCACAAAAAGCCCATAAAACACCAGTTTATCTGATGACAACACATCGTAAGACTGAGACCCTGCAGTCTTATTAACTACGGAGCTGCTTTCCAACCGCTCACAGACCCATAACTGTTCACTCGTCATAAATAAATCACCAAAATGATTCTCAAAACAGTCGCTGTCAGGTGATTGATTAACTATAAATGTAACTGCATCATCTGCATATAAATGGAGGATTTATTTTCGCTGATAACTGGAGCCAATGCGAAGTAAAACACACCGATGCAGTCTCAGAGAGAACGGTTTCATATTTAGCTGTTTGCAGTAAACATTTAAAAATACGTTATTTTCTGCATTTTACCAGACGTATTTACTGCAGCTTCCACCGGCAGAAACGCTGTTCATCGTCCCGTTCTTACCTTCTTTTCCGTCGTCGTTGAAGTCTCCGACGGCCACAGAGTATCCTGGAGAACACAGAGACGTGGACTCATCAGTAAAACTACAAACAACACGCAGTTTTCTGAAAGTTCTTCGGATGTCCTACAAGACGTATAAAAGTTCTCATAATTTGCGTTTGTTGTTTTTGTTCTCACACCCGACAGTTTGGGCTTCAGTCTGGATCATGGTTTGATCTTTTTGTTGGAACCAATTTGCAGGTTTTCTCCAAAAGAACATCCCCGATAAAGGTTCTACAGGACGGACCGGGCCGCCCAGTGCGACCACATCCACGTATTTCTCCATCACAACAGTCACGTCGTGTTTATAAAGTCTTCCTACTGCAAGTAGTTCACGTTACTACACGTACAGAACCACACAGTCCCACATGTTCTGGTCTTCAGCTAAACTAAACCATCACGGAACCGTTTATTAATGTTTGAGTATCTCCTGGAAGGTTCTTCAACATCGTCATTGTTTGTGTGTGTGTGTGTGTGTGTGTGTGTGTGGTTACCGAGGTAACTGTCGTCATACTGGGCGCCGGCTGACTTGGTGGCCAGCGTGTTTCCGTACGGCGTGATGTACTTCTTATCGAAGCGGGCGAAAATCTCAGCGACGTCATCGGAAATCAGCTGGCCTGGAAGAGAACGAAGGGGAGGAGAACGTTAGAGAACCCTGAGGACGAAACATTAGGGAACAAGGAGAGAACTAAATAGAACAAGGAGAGAACTGAAGAGAGNTATTTTACGACCAGATTTCATAATTTGTTCATGTTTTATTTTCCAATTAGCTTTTTTTCTGTATGTAAATCTCTTTCTGTGACATTTTATCGTTTTAAATCAGCGCACACAGGCTCTCTGCCTCGTCCTGCACGATGCTTTCATCCGTTGGTTGTGTTCTCTTTGTGTGTTTCTTAAAGGTACTAATTAAACAATAAACTACTAAAAGAGTGACAGGCAGCGCTGTCAAACTGGGAATGATAATGTTCAAAAGGCTTAAAATTATTTCTTTAAAACGATTGTACGCGAGCTACAACGCAGAGAAAAAAAAAAGATGTATTTGAGAATGAATTTTTGGACACCGACTACTAATCAACCCACATTGTTTGAATCTAATTTAAAAGGAAATTATAAAAAGACTCAGATGATCATAACATAGCGTCCTCAGCGTTGGAGAACTTCTGGGTTTGTTGAAGGAGAACTTGTGAGCGTTCATGCACGTTCTGAGTTGTTCTATTGTTTTTACTGAACACGACTGAAGGGGATCGTCGTCGCCACGTTGACACTGATCAAGCATTGATACCTGCAGCAGGACAACGGCTCCAGAATAATAAAAACAAACTAAGAATTAAGAAGAAAAAACACTCAAAAACTTGAGGTGTGGCTCGTTCAGCTTCGACGTGAAAATCAATTTGCTAACAGCGATCACAGCTGCTAAAAATAAGAGTAAATAAAACAATCAGTATTGTTATTGGTGGATGTAAGGTAGGAAAGAGGAAATTATCGCACTAATACAACAGCTTTGTGTGTAAAGGTTGTAGCAGGTTAAACTGTTTATATTCATTTTGGAAGTGTTCACACCTCACCACAAAAGGCCCTAACGAACCCCTTTGTGGCAGGGGGGGCATTAACGACTCACATAACGAGGGGGAGGAGCAACAAACCCCCAACTGAAACTAAAACTCAGGTGTTAATGGCTCCTTTAGGATATCTGGAACTCCCAACTAGTCAGTCAGAGCTGATGAAGCCTCTTGGATGAGAGGTGGAACGTCTTCAAGGAACTCAAGCAGGTCCAGTTGCTACGATTAATCTACCAGAATAACAACGACCTGGAGGACTGAGGATCTTCACAGACAAATGCTGCTCTAAAATTCTGTAACTAGAAAACAGAAACAGAGCTCTATTTTAAACCATATTTTGACCCACGGAGCTGCAACATGCACCATAACCAGCAGCTGAAGCTACTTTTATCTTATGAAGCTGAAAAAACAACAACCACGTTTTCTACCTGTATGGAAGCAAACTGTTACTCCTGTGAGTTCACGTGTAATTTTAAAAAAAACAAACAACAACTTAAGGCCTTTTTACGTGAGCTCAGTCACTGTCGTTACAGGATCACAGTTGGCTTCAAGTCCAGTAAACCGGTGCAGATGTGCGTCGGCTCTACTCTGCCATCATCTCTGTGTGATATCACATAACGTCTCCACAAAATACTACATCTCCTCCTCGCAAGGCCACTAATTATTCCCCTCCTCACACGGTGCTGGAATCGTTTCTGGTGCCATGTTTTGTTTGTATTTTGCAGCACACCTGATATTTAGATGCTAACTTTCTCTGCTATCACTCAGAAAGCTTTCATTCAGCTTGTCAGTGATGATGATGAACATTTCATCTGCAGCACCATGTCTTCGATTCATGAGGCATCAACGGTTCATTTAAAATGCATCAACAACTCTGTGCATTAACTCAGAAGACAAGGATCCTGATGTTTCTGTTAACAGATTTTTGCTGTTTCACTGCTACAGTTCTCTGCTGGAGCGGACTCCTGCTGCTCACCTGGGTGCCCGTATAGTTGAGCATGGACTCCATGTTGAGGCCGTTGAAGATGTTCACCTGAAACGTCAAAACACAACATCAACAGCTTTAAAACCTGCCGCGCGTGTCACGATACTAATAATAATACTCCATCAGAGCTCAAGGTCTGGCACTCAAGCGCTCCTTAATAAAATTACAGAAGCTCATTTCGTCTAAACCATCAATAAGATCAGTTAGACGACAGCGTTAACAACCAAAGCCTCATTTATCAGCCATCTAAGTCGGGGAAGCGCTCAGAAAGTTATAGTTTTCCCCAAAGTGGACAAATGTGAAGCTCTGACACTCACATAGCCGAGAGCCTTGTCCCCCCTCGGTACTCCGGTCACGTAATCTGTGGAGACAAAACATCCGATCAGACTCTGACTCGTCTTAACATCAGACCACCACCCAATGTCTGGTTTATACCACGGCTGCCCTAAACTAGCAGCATTTGTAATTACCAACATCATTCCTTATATCTCTGTGATGGTTAATACACCAGGATAGAGAAGCTCTTCAACCGAAGTGATATTATATTTAGAAATACATTAAATTATAAATCAAAAAACCCAGAAAAAACAGTAGAGCACATTGTAATTTATTGATTAAGATGTCAGATTATAATTATTTACTTGCATTACTGAACAGAAAAGTCAGTTTCAGTGCTTGAATGTGATGCTTGATTCATTTCTGAAGCCCAGTGGCTCAGATTTGGGCATAAAAAGGTGAATTGAGTTTGAAATCCCTCATTCCTGTTCAAAATGGTAAAAGGTGGAGAGCTGGGTGCGAATTTAAGCACTTCATCATGCTGGATGGTCAAAATATAAACACAGTGCTTAACAAATTAGACAGGTGGTCTAATGAATGTGTTAATCACTGTATATATAAATACATATTCTTCTATTGACTGATTTTTTTTGTCTATAAAATCTAGAAAATGACGTAATGTTCTGGAGCCCAACGCGACATCAACAAGTAAAGTCAGGTCACCAGTTTTTGTACATTTGAAACAACAAACTAAAAAGATCATGACTGAACTTAGAAAATAACCCGTTTAAATACTGAAACACTGGAGCTAAGACCCAATAGTGGTATTTATGNAAAACAGCAAACTTGTAATTAAAGGAGCCGCAGAGACGCAGCGTTAACAGCCGTCTAATCAGAAGCAGAGCTGTGTGTGTGTGTGTGCGTGTGTGTGTGTGTGTGTGTGTGTGTGTGTGTGTGTGTGTGAGTGTGTGTGAGTGTGAGTGTGCGGTTGTTGTGTAATTGCGAGTGTGGACTCAACAGGAAACAGTAATTAGGCTAACGGAGCGGCGCAGGAAGAGCCTCGCCATACTGGCATGAAAACATGTGCAGGACTGACTCAGCTGTCGGGACGTTACACCCTCTAACGTCAGGCGGCCGCACAAACGGGGATTACAACACACACACACCCACACACCCACACACACACACACACACACACACACAGCAGCAGCAGCCTCGGCTCCACCTGGTCGTTAAAACATTAGAGGTGAGGCCGTCGGCTGCCAGCTCAGACCCACATCTCATATCTGTTGGCTTAATAACGAACGCGACCATTTAAAAGCACAACAACACATTTCTTGTTGTTCTTCAGGCTTTAATTGAGCAGCTTTGTGTCGACACAGGAAGGGCTGTGTGGACTCTTTTACCACAATAAAATGTCAGAATAAATAAGCAAGTTGATCAATTAATTGACCGTTTTGAAATTAATCCAACAAGCAAAAGTGCCTTAATATATAAACTTATTATATATCACAGCCTCATGATGTATTTTATTTTGAAAAGTTTCAGTTTCAACGAGGTAAATTAGTCAGGTTAAAAAAAATCACACAATAAAAACAAAAACAATAGTCTTAATCCCAATATTGAATTAATTCAATTAGAATTATTTATGTTAAAAAAAAAAAAAAAAACATTTAAATGTGCTCCACTTGGCTCTAGAATATTGTTCATTTTACAGGTTTTATAGCAACAAAAAGACAAATTAATTAAGGAAATATATCTTCAGCAGCAGCCAGTAATACAAACACTGCTCAGGTGGATCCTTGTTCAGATATTAGCTCATTCTGTTGCACTGATCATAATGTTGTTTTCAGTGGAAAGCACTCTGGTGCAACCGCAGTTCAATGGTAGGTTATCCACAAAGAAACCGCGGAAATGTCAAAATGATCTTCCACAATGATGCAATGGTGTTTTGTTTTTTTTATATTTTGCAACTAAACCACATCAACTTATTTGGCTGCTTGATGCAAAATTAACCTTCCTCCGTTGTCATTTTTTGTGACTAATAAACAAAAAAAATCCTCTCTGATAGAACAGAATCTCCTCAGATTGAAGGGTTCTGGGAGACTTTTTTTGTTGTTGTTGTTTTGCCAAATGAGCAGCAGCAGGACAGACACGCTAAAAAAAGAAGAAAATTCGGTTGCAAAAATTAAACAATGAGGCGACAGAAAAGACGACGTCGATATAAAACCGGTGCTTCGTCGGCAGCATGTGGCGACTGTTGTGCGAGCTGCACCACAAAGTCAGATCTGAATGCCATCCAAAGTAAAAACATCTATTTCACCAGCGACTCTGCCAGCGTTACACCCTGTGAGAACGTTTCCAAGCAGCTGCTTTTAAAATGAGGTTCGATTTCCGAGGCTGATCCACTCCCTGCAAAATCACTGTTTCCGAACAGAATCGTTCAAGACGTCTGATTGTAAAAATACAAACCACAGAGAAACATCAAAATGGAATTAATAACAACACTGAGCATTCTCACATTTTACTGTTTTTACTTTGACTCCACGACCAGTCCAGGTTCTACAAGCTTCCCAGGACTCGTGTGAACCCTGATTATAAAACATCATTAAAACTTGAGCACTTTACTGTCAGAGCTGCTGAAGGTGAATCTAGTCTGACCTGCTTTAGATTATATTAGCTGTTAACTGGATGTCTGCCTGACTGGTTAGTGGCTGATTGTTGTTTATCTCACAGTAGAAGTATGAACACTGAAGGACAAACACTGACAAGTTGTCATTTAATCAAACATATATAAAAAACCAAAGCAAACACGGCTTTGTCAACAAAGGTTTGTGTTATTGTAAAGCAAGAAATGTCACTTTTATTTGAAATGTATATTAGTTATTACAAAAAAACCTTCACCAAAGCACCACTGGATGAATGTTAAGTGGATTAATTGGAGGTTTACAAAAGTAAAACTGTTCTGATGCACAAATACGAACTCATTGTTCAGAGATAAATGAAGCCGACATCAGATATATGACATGAGACATGAATAAAAAGTGTTTTTAAAAACTTGTATTTCATAAACTTGTGTTTTTATGCAAAACCTGCATCTTAAAAGTAACTGAAGCTGCAGTAAAACAGCAGATTATTCCCTCTGTTTGAGGTTTATGTGCAAATTAAAATGTAGACGACTCAGTAAAGTCCTTGTATTTGGTTAAAAGCCACCGCTGGTGAGCGTCAGAGTCACAGCACCAGAAATATCCACAGATTCTAGCTGATGTTTCTCTGCAGAGACGCCACGGTGACTCAACACACCCTGCTCATGCTGATCCAGCAGCATCGGAAACCACCGACGCACAACGGAGCTGAGAGTCTAGACAAACAGCTCGCCGTGTCGTCAGCCACGTGGACGCAAACGTCTTTACTGGTTTTCTGTCAAAGCAGGACTTCCGGTTTGGATGGACGCTTTAAAGAACCCACATTCTAAGTTTCCTTCTTTCCTCCAGCATGTTATAAAGCTGCTTTTTGTGAACGTAAAAAGTCTGGAAACCTACAAATCCACACCAAAGACAGCTGTTCACACTGCTGCTTCAGCGCCAGGCTTTTCTTCCGCTACGTATTTACATCACCTTGTGAAATGTTTGAGCAACAAACACTTTAAACAAAGGAGGAGCAGCTTCCTCCTAACTCCTCACTAGAGATGCTTCTACTGGGGATAAATCTCTGAGCATCCTCACACAGCTGAGGTCACGGGAAGTAAACAGAGTTGCTTCGTTATCTTTCATTTTCAGGAACGAGAGACTTAAAGAGTTTCAGACAGAGTGTGTTTTTAACATAAAAATAATGCTATACGAGTAGACCCCAAAGCTAAACGTAGAAACCTGTAAATGTGAATATTAAAGGCTCTTTAAGCCTTATATGCTGTTCAGATTTAATTCCTGAAAAGAATCCCCTCATCGTAAGCGTCTGTACCAAGTTCTAAACTACAGATCTATCCAGAATGTCTAAATAGTCGATGTCACGTTAATAAATGTTAATTAAAAACACATAAAACGTGACCTGTACAGTTTCTAGATTCCCTAAAAGCACCGTTTTCCTTGAGTTGACCCACACTGGTGGATCTAAAATCCATCTCGACGGATATACGGGTCAAATTTGACCCCAAACAGCCTCAGTAGAAACCTGTCGCACTTGTAAACAAAGGATAAAGTTGGTAATTTTGGGAAAAGTCATCAAAATTCAGGCTAAAAGAACAAAGTTCAGCATATTTTTACTGCTGTCAAATGTCAGAACGGGTCAAATTTGACCCAAAACTGTATGTGAGGGTTCAATTTCTCATTTGTTTGGAGGAAACATATGAAGTCAGCTTAAGCACAGCTATCAGCTATTTAATTAGTTATTTTTGGAAAAAGGCATCACTGATTTCTTGCCGAGTGCCAGACAAGAAATCCAACACAGCTCTCCTGTCTGATGATGAAGCTCCAGCTCGCGGCTAGTTAGCTTAGCATAAAGACGTCCGTATGATGAATATCTTTGGATAAAAACAAGCAAAATAACTGAGAGTAGCTGCTGTAGAAAGAACCTCCATCCAACTAAACTCCATTTGAAAAAGTTTCACTTTAAATCCAGGTAGAGAAAGTTCATGAATGAATCCTGATGACCAACTAAAATAAAGACTGAAACAGGAAAACAGCCCCACTGCTCACCTACCAGCGTCTCCAAAGACTAACACGTGAAGTTTTGTTTGATTAATAGAAAAAAAAGAACAAAAATAAGAGGCCACAGCTTTCAACAGGAGACCTGTGTGCAGACGACTACAGTGAAGCTGAAGCTGTGATAAAGCCTAAGTGTCCTTTAAGGACTGTGGGAAACCCCGACGCCAGAAACCCGCTATCAGTCTGGCCGCCAGCTGGCAACGCGACGTTTCCAGGGGGATTCCTCCTCGCCCTCTCCTGTTTGTTATTCATAGCCAGACGCCACACAGTTCACCTTCAGCTGGTGAAAATGTGAGCGCAAGATGGATGAAGTGAAAGTGGAGCTGATCTGTTTCTGTTTGAGTCGCCACACCTGCTTCAAGGCCGCGACGACGAAAACAAAACACTCAAGTGAGCCGGAGCGACACTCACCCTGCCAGTAGAAGCTGCCAGGTCCTCCCACCACCACCCGGTTGTTCTTCTGAAGCAGCGACAGGGAAAAAAGGGAAGAAAATCAAGATGTTTAGCAGCTTTCACTTCTTATTCGGGCCCTCAGATCAGTCACGTTGCTAATCCCAGATGTGTAATGTTTACATGGAGACACATGCACAAGCCTAGTTTCAGGAAGTGTCACCGACTGCTGTGCCAAGTTTCAATATCCTCCCGTAACGCCTTCATACTGAAATCATTCTGCTCCTGACTAATACTATTATCAAATGGGAAGTGGTGGCCTTGGGTTGACGTCTGAAACTGAGCTTTTTATGGCATTGCCGGTACTGAAACTTGGCACACCAGTGATGACACTTCCATCTCTTACTGTGTTAAACCACAATTCAAGATCTGGCTGTTTGGAAATGTATTACTTCTTTATCTGTGTCAGCTTTAACTGACCATAACTCCCATTTCTACTAACATATGAACGCTTTCCAAGCATCCATGACATCATACACATATTTTTCTCACAATTTTCTCTCATTTAGTAGAGATATATTTTTCCAGATGTTCTGAAAATCCACTTTTTTTGAGTGATTTCTGAACTAATCCTGAATTTGGGAGGTCCTAAGCAAATAAATAGTCTTGGTGGCCAGAATCTGCAGCGTTCTTTCCATTTACCAGAAATTTCTGAACATCTACTGAAAATGTAAACACTCTAGGACGTATACCTCAAGAGATATGGACGTCTGAAAGTGGCATCTCGCTCAATTTCCAACTCGTGAATGATTTGTTGGAATTTCAGCTAAAAAAAAAAGTCACGCTCAGATGCCAAAGATCATTCCTGCAAAGTTTCACCAGATTCTAAGGTGACCCTGAAGACTTTTTTCCATCAAATTGTACCGTCTTTACTGGTTAAATATCCTCGCAGCAAGACTGAAGTTCAACCCAACATAAGTTGGAGTTGTTCCACTGCTTTGTTGCCTACCTTCAGGAAGTCGGCGCTGAAGCCGGCCTGGCAGAAGCCCTGTCCTTCTGGTGAGCTGGCAGCTGGACAGAGAATCAAAACAGCAGCATTAGATCACATGTAATATAATAACAGTAGT
>NW_007580112.1:27395-39699 GCF_000690725.1 Stegastes partitus | reverse complement strand
GTTTAGTCAACATGGCGGCTACAGCTTTGGTTTGGATTCAGCAGCTGAAGAGTTTAGTTATCTTCTCCCACATCATGTAGAATCAATTCTTCTCTAGCTTGCATCAGCTCTGGCTCTCCTCATGCTGCTAACCAGTGAAGTATTACAGTAGCACAGTGGTTTTTGTTAGCTTGCTCACTAGCGACTTTTGAGAGCAAACCAAAGCAGTAAAGTCACCTGGCTGCAGTGAGGTACAGGTTTACTCTATTACACCGTGGTACCACAGAACACCAAAGTTAAACAAGTCATAAAAGGCAGACAGAAGGACAAGGACTGACTCGATCTGCAGGGCGAGTACTCGACTACTCTGTCTCCTTTCTTGAGGTAACACGTTCCCACCGGTTCGCGCTCGGAGACGCCGAAGGTCGACCACTGGTACAGCGGAGCGCAGGCCTGGAAGACACACAGAAATACAAACATCTGTACATATACAGGGAACAATCCAAAGCCTGCAGCTCATTTTACAACACGAATATGTCAAATGAGGCGTTCCAGATTATTAGACTGTTTGTGACGCTTCAGTATACGTTTAACTGGAATGAGGAGGAGATGACGTGAAGGAAAAATAATCTCTACTGTCACCAACATGCTGCTCATAGTAGAATTTTAGAGGGTATTTTAAAATTTCTAAGGTCATTAGATGCAGCATAAAATACTGCAGGGCCTTTACCTTCTTATTAAAGTAAAAATAATACTAATAATACAAAGAAAACTGAACTAAACACTCACTAACTAGCAATTAAAATCAATTTAACTTCATCTGCTCACTGTTAAATTGACAGAATCTGAACATATCTACTCCACTGTTACCTGCTACCTTTATTTACTGAAACCTTACACACGTTTTCATACAACTGCACCTTAAACGCACTACTTTAAATCTTTACTTTCTCGTATATCTTCAACATTGTGCAATATCCAGATGAATTAAACGACTGTTTTTATAGTTCCTACAGCAGTCTTTAAAAGAATAAGCTATCCCACTGTGTCTTTAATTCGTTTTTATTAATTTTTGCACGTTTCTTGCTGTACTTTTGAAAATGTTGTCTGATTTACCGAACGCACCGACAGGATTTCTCCTACATTTCGTCGCACGCTTCGCAATGACGATAAAAGGAAATCTATTCTATTCCAAAATGTAATATTGAATTATTTTTTTATCCGTCTACTGTTGCCAACTGCTTGCTCAAAGGAAACAGTTGGATTTGTTGGGTTTCGCTCCATTACTGAATTTCCCTTCTGGGATAAAGTATTTTTCATTTCATTCAGAGTGCGACCAAAACGCTTAAAAATGAAAGGAAGCAAAAGGATGAATGCGCAGAAAAATGTGCGCAGTTCACATGTCGCTGTGACTTTGCTTTTAAAACGACATTATAAAAAAATAAATATAAATATAAATAAATAAATGAAAATAATAATAACGTTTTAAAAATTACATTTAAAAAAATCAAAATAAATAAATAAAAAAATAATAAAAAATAAATAAAAATAAATAAATTATATATTTTTTTAATTATTTTATTTATTTGCCTTTATATTTCTACTTTTATTAGCCTTTTCTTTTATGGATTAATTTTTGAATAATACTGCTTTACACTGCCACATTATTTATTTTTTATTTTATTTATTCTTCTTTTTATTTCCACTTTCATTAATTTATTTTTGTAGTCTGCCACTCTCACCACTCCGTACACCACACACACCGACAGCATCTACCACAGTCTGCAATGTGGGGCGTTTAGGGAACGTCGGTACATTGTAGCGTCTACCGATAAGAAAACGTTCAGCAAGTGGTTTGTTTTGCCTGTGACAGGGTGGGAGGTGCGACCAGTGGAAAAAGTTCGTCTGGAGCCCTGAACAATGTCACTTGACCTTGAACGTGTGAATGTGTGAACGTGTGAACGTAAATGGTCGCACTACGAGCAAAACAACCCGCTCGCAGTAAAAACAGAGACTTGAAGGAAAAGATTTGTCAACATTTGTTCCTGATGCTGCAGATCAAGATGCTCCACACTTAACACCATCTCCACAGGGTTTAGAGACGCAGGCAGAGGAACTGAAGTCTCCTCAGTTTGTTGTGGTGGAAATGCATCCCAGGGTTTAGGTTTACGTGTTCTCTTACCAGGATGTGTTCTCCGTCAGATCGCACCGAGGCCCCGAACCACTGCTTGGACTTAAACTCCATCTTCACCCCTTCTGGATTCCTTCTGTCTTCTGCAACAACAAAAACAAAAAATAGTTGTTTGAAATATCCAACAACTTCCAGGGTGAAAACAGGAACCAAAGAATCATCCAGCAGCAAAATCAGAGCCTCGAACTACTGCGTCAAAATAAAAGCCTGAATCAAATCACTCAGAAGTTGTTTTGCTTTCAAACACACAAATATGAGTTTGGACACGACGCTGAACAGGAAGGACTGAAGTGAAATGACTTCCTTTTCCTAAAGTCGCAGCAGCTCGAGGCTTTTCTTTTGATCTCCATTAAATCTACACTAACTTAAGAAAAGAAGGAACAGAATCAGTGGACCTTCTCTTTCATTCTTGTGAACACAAGAGGGTTGTCCACATGTTCACAAGCGGATGTTTACCTGTCAGTCAGACCAAAACAAAAGCTTTTAATAAAGCAGAAGTTTGCCAGTGAGGGAAGACTGACGATTGCTTTTAATAATTTAAAGTGGCGTACTTGTAGGGCCATATCGTAGCGTGCACGGTAATAACAGTGTAATGTTAGGGGATCATATGGAACTGAAATATCGCAATAACGTTTGATTGAAAGGCGCAGGGACGTTGTTTTGGTCCAGTCTGATGCACATGAAGCCAGAAACACGGCGGAGGATGAATGCATCGACCGACACAGTCGGGCCGGAACCGGATATCAGAGTATTCAGTCGTTGTGGTGTCCGGACAGCAATACTGAGATCTGAATGTTTGCTCGCCACCCACAGCTGCTAAATGGAACAGAGACTGTTCTTTGTCTTTTTTTTTTTTTTTTGCACCAATAAAGTTGTGCAGCTTTGAAGTCTTTTGTCTGGTGTCAATTATGTCATCAGTTATATCGTTATTGCAAATTTCCTCATTGACACCGTGGTGCATGTTACCACCCTGCCCTACATGCTCGTCTCCTGTCACTTAACTTTCCGCTCAAATGAGGATGAAGTGAGGATTCAGGCAGCAGCCTTATGACACACAGCTGAGGCTATAAATGACTCGGCGGCGCTTTAACGGTCTCCAGCATCTAAATCTGACGACAGATGGACAGACGGGATGAATATTTGAGGAATGATTGGAAGAAAGACGGGAGGAAATCAGGCACTAAAGGCTCACAGTGAGTGTAATCGTCAGAGCCAGCTTGTGTGTTTTCTGTATATTCACTGCTGCTCCTGAAACTTCCCACCGTCAGTTCATGACGAAACGTAGCCGCCGCCAGCGGATAAATATTTAAGCCGGGTTGAGATGTCACACATGGACAGTGAGGAAATGTTTGGGATTTTTTTAAAGTCCAGCCTGCTGACAAATCTCAGAGCTAAACTTGAAGTCTCACAGCTAACGTTTGGCTGATGGAGCAAAGAGCAGTTTCATCAGACGTGGCTGTGGACGCAAGCTCAACAAGGATTAGCTTCCCCGAGTTATTTCATCCCTAATCTGTAATTATGGTGGTGAATCAGCCAAGCGGTTTCCTGCCAGCTAGTTACCGTCGCCATGACAACCGACTCGGCCTCTTTGTTTATGTTTGTCAAAGGAGGGCTTCGCGCCTCAACCAATGAAATCAGCTCATGTCGACATCACCAGAAGCAGGACTGAGACTCCAGAGCAGCTCGAGGGGAGCAAGACGCTACCACTGCTAATGTTGCAGCTACTTAGTGTTAGCATGCTAGCACTGGCTAACCAGGTCAAGAATCACAATCACGTGCTAAAGTCATGGCGGCACTGGAGGAAAAGTAGAATTCACTCGATCAGATGCTACAAAGCAGGAAACCGAATTAGCTCCGTAGTAATTTAAATTAAATAAAGACGTCTTTATAGATTTAATGAGCTTAGCGTGGATGCAATCTGAGCGTGTAGTCCTGTATTATTAACCCTCTTGCTCACGTGACGAAGTTGAATGTTTTCTATTACTGATTCTACAAAACCTGTAAAACCCCGGTATCAACACGGACAGTTTTCACATTACTTGCTGAATGCATCTCCCAACAGCACGCTCCTCTGGTCACCGTTTCTGCTGCATGTATTTCCCTATTTTCGGCATTTCACTCTAAAAGTTGCAGCCTTTGTGGCCACGTGACTGTTGGTCGCAGCACTGTTTAGCTCAGTACTTTATTTTATTTAACGAGATCCGGTTAGTGACTTTTAAGGGCAGTTGGGAAGTAAAAAATCAGATAATTCTTCCTGTTTTTACACTTTCTGGCTGTGATAAACGGTGCAGCTTCGGCAATGATTTAAAGAAAGCATTTAAAACCTGCAGACTTCAGGTTTAGAGAGTTTAATCAACAGAAATAAAACATTAAACCAGACAGACATTAAAGAAGAAGAGCGAAGGCGTTCTGATATATTTTTATATCTATATTGGTAGATGCATCTTTGGCTTTTTTTTTTTTAAATTACATTTTTATTTATTTATATTTAAATTGAATTAAATAATGTATTTTTTTTTTTGCATTTTTAAAGGTTGCACTTGATTTTTTCTGCATTGTTTATTACATATTTATTTAGATTGTAAATTATGTCATATTTTATTATATATCTTATTTATTTTAACACAAAGAATGGTATTAGGAAATGAAAAGAATAAACAAAGTCACCAAACATTGTATTGAGAAAAGCAAACTGGTGTCTTGCTTTTTTTTTTTTTTTTTTTTTTTTTTTTAAATTTAATATTTTTTTTTTCACAAGCTCCAGTTGGTGACTTTTAAGGGCAGTTAGGAAGTAAAAAATCTGACAAATGTTACTGTTTTTACACTTTCTGGCGGTGATAAACGGTGCAGCTTCGGCGATTGTTTACAGAAAGAATGCTTTTAAAACCTGCAGACTTTAGGTTTAGAGAGTTTAATGAATCAACAGACATAAAACATTAAACCAGACACACATTAAAGAAGAAGAGCGATGGCGGCGTTCTTATCTATACTGGTTGTAAGTTATATTTATATCCCACACTTCCTGAAACATGCTGCCCAGCAAAGCAGAAAAATAAACCCTCCAAACCTATAAATACAGATCGCGGCATGACTGGACGAGTCACACTTCTGAAAAGAAAGAAAGGAAGAAAAAAAAAACCCCGGCAGGAACAAAAGCTTGTGGTGCATCACGGGTGAGACGACGGCCAAAAGAGAACAAACACTGAGTCAGAGTCGCATCAAACACACACACAAGAATTCCAGTTAATTCTCCTCACTGGTCCAGTAAAGCTCCGGCCAGCGGATCACGCAGGTCACGTCAACAACAAAGGCCTCCATTGTGGTAGAAAACACACACACACACACACACACACGCGCAGGGCAACATAACTAGGCCACTCGCTAGCAGCACTACAGCCGGGGGCAGCTAAGCCGTCGCAGGGTTTCACTGTTTTCTGCTCAAAGGCACTTCAGCAGACGCCCGCTGATCCAACGCCAGCTGAAGGCAACAGTAACGTAAACATCCTGCTCAAAGGCTCGGCTCTGGGAGGCTCACTCAGGCTGTGTGAGGCAAATTCACCTTTTATGGACATAACAGGCCCGGAGCACCGCGGCAGGTATTCAAGTGCTGTTGGAGCTGCGGCTGTAAATCAGGCGGCCGACGTACGGGCTGGAACGAGCCGATCAAACACATGCATGCAGCGCTACGCACCTCAGCCAATACTGTAGTAGGTCTGAAAGAGTAGCTACAGGTTTGTTAAGACTGAGAAACATCCAGCTCTGTGCTCCAGCATGCAGGAGAACAGGAGCAGGTCTCCAAGGTGAAGGGCCACGTGGAACAGGGCAGGTGAGGGAAGTCGATCCCTGGCTTCGGCTCTTTGGGTCAAGATGGGTGGATGGAGATGGAGACTCGGTTTATTTTTTTATTTTTCAACAAACATTTCTGAAATATTTGCACAATTCCTATTGCTGTTGTAAAAATGTGAACGTCATCACGGTGGGATGAATAAAGGCTCATCTTATCTACAGCGATTTAGAGTCAAACTGATTAATAAAGTCTTAATTAGGAACAACTGTAGAACCCCACAGCAGCGCTAACGTCACATCTGCCTTTAGGAAGCTTGTGTGTAAAAATACATGATGTTTTTAAATGCACCTCATCGTTCATCACAGTCCTGCTGCTATCTGTGCACATCCCTCTGCATCTAGTAGACTATTTATATATCTTTATATTTCCTACGACTCTGATCACTGGGGCATCTTTAACCATCGGTACTGTGACAGAACAAATCCCAAACTCAATTAAAAACTCTTTTTCCTCCCTTGATGCACCAAATCCAGTCTGTACATGAGTCCATGTGTGCACTGTGAGATGTCACGACGCTGGACTCTGCTGTGTGACCACCTACGATGATGAAACAGCTGCAGAATTGCATCAGTGGATTCCTGAGAAGTCGGTCTTTGAGTAACTTTCTTCTGAAGGAACCGCCTCAGAAGTGAAACCGAGCCGTTGCGCGACAGTATTGGGCCATGCCGTCTGGGTTGTGTATGCGGAGCGAGCTGTCGCCTCACAGTGTGGCGCGTTCGCTGCTGCTTCCCACTTCGGAGGCTGAGCTCTCCCACAGAATACCAAGCAGCCACACAGCGTCACACAAACACACAGTGGTGGGCTGTCGACACTTCTCTGGTCCAGCGCCTCAGCTTTCTGACGTTTTCTCTCTTTCTTGAACGGACTCCCGACAGAAAGATTTAAATCCAGTCGATGGATTAACGACGTGTTTGGGATCAGAAAACTCTGAACAAAGCAGAACCTGAGCTTCATAAACGACTGGACTGTGTGGGTGCTCATAACGAAGCTCGTCATTTGTGGAACAGGAGGAGTTACGAGGCTCTAAATCCAGAGAGATGAGCTCTCAGTTATACTGGATTTATAACTGTTGATGCTTTTAATTGTAGTTTATGAGTATGTATATATGCACAGTGCTTATAAGAGCCTTTCAACATTAGTTCTGGTCTGTGGAATCTGGATTTCTTGACCAGAATTTCTAAAAAAGAACAAAAAAAAGACTTTCATGCCAAAGTGAAAACCCATTTCTACAAAATAATGTCAATTAATTATTATTTTTTTATTTTTAAAGAGAGATTTCACAAGTATTTGCCTCCTTCAAGTCAAACATGTAGAAGAAGCATCTTTGGTTGTAACTGCAAAACACTTATTTTATTTTTATTTTATTTTGTTGTATTTATTTATATTTAAACTACATTTAATAATTTTAAAAGGTTGTGCTTGATGTATCTATTTTTTATGAATTATTTATTACATATTTATTTACACTGTAAATGATGTCATATTTAATTTTATTATTATTAATATTATTTTTTATCTATTTATTACAAAAAATTATGGAAATAATTTATATACAGCGCTTATAAAAAGAGTCTTTCAGCATTATTTCTGGTCAGTGGAATTTGGATTTTTTGACCAGAATTTCTGAAAAAAAACAAAAAAAAAACCAGACTCATTCATGCCAAAGTGAAAACAGATTTCTAAAAAATAATGTCAATTAATTACTAAAAAATAAGAGATTCCACAAATATTCACCTCCTTCAAGTCAAACATGAAGAAGAAGCATCTTTGGTTGTAACTGCAAAACACTTATTTTATTTTATTTTGCTGTATTTATTTATATTTAAATTACATTTAAAAAATTTTAAAAGGTTGTGCTTGATATATTTAATTGTTTATGCATTATTTATTACATATTTATTCATATTCTAAACTATTATTTTAGTTTTTTATTTTTAGTATTTTTTTTTATATATAAAAAATGATGGAAGTATAAACAAGTACAGAATAAGCACAGTATTGACAAAAGCAAACTGTTGTCCAGCAGCTTTTCCTCCGTTTACGTCCAGTTTTGCTGCAGATTTTAACCAAAAATTGTCAGAAATATAAGAAATAATTCACAATTTTATCCACTGCTGCTGTGTACATATGACATATTATTAACTCCAGAAACAGGACACAGCAAATATATTAAATTCAGCTTTAAATGGTGAATATTTAAAAAAAAAAAAAAAAAAAACACATGATGGAAACGTGTGAGTTTATTATTTAACTAATGAGCTGATCTGATGTTTTCTTTTTGTCTCCAGTTTAGTTCACATAAGTCATGATTAAAGAAACGAGTCTGTTTTCGCTGCACTTTGCTGCATTTTCCTTTTATTGATCCTAAAACTCCTCGTTGAGATTCTTTCAGATCTTTTTCTGCATTTTAAAGCGGACGGAGACGCGGCTGCTGTTGAACAAAGTTTCATAAGACGCAGTTCGTCTCAACGAATCGGAATCTGTTCAAACACATCGAACATAAAAGAAATCTTCATTTCTTCATCTGTCAGATGTTTCCACACGAGCCGAGCTGCCCCGAGGGAACGTTTTCAGTTGCGTCATCCCCACCTGGTTCCTGCTCCGTGTTTTCTCTCAGCTCTTTACTGCGATCTGTGGGGGGGCAGCTGTAGCGCTGAAGTTTGCAGAAAACTAACAGAAGAAGATGATTTTAAGTTCAACAGAACAGAAGAGTCGGTCGCGTCCGTGTGTGGGCGGATTATGAAAACTGTTAGTCACGTTATACGGAGCGTAGCCACCGGACATGAAGCGTCTGCGGCCTTTCCTTAGAGGATCAGGCGTGTTTTGAAACGCTACCTGTCGTGTATCGCGCACCGGCTGATTTAAATCCTTTATCGTGAGGCAACAGTGTCCACGCCCGGTCGGACGGCGATAAGCCGGCAGTAAACCGTCTGGATCCGTCAGCTTCCTGTGAGCTACTCACTCCGAACGCGATCCAAAACAAACAAACGGCATCACACTGGGAGGTGTTGCCTCCGCCCTCGTGTGCACCAAGGAGGACAAAAGACAAAACTGGTCACAGAGCCGGCATGAACCGCGAACGTTCAGCGGATAGAAACGACAGCAGTGCAGAGTTATCGCGCTCTGCAAACGTCTGCATGTGTCCGAGGCGTCAGAAGAAGCCAAACAGAACCTCCTCGTCGTCACAGTGCTGACCTGATCGTCCTGCTTATCGTCGGCCTTCTCCTCAGCGTCGCTATGAAACATGCAGCCTGTCAAGCTGTTGTCATGCAGGAAACAGGCCCAGCTGTTGCTCTCTGCTGGCAAAAATAACCCTGGTTCTGTTACAGCTGATAAGAGTTCACATCCTGCACAGTCTTCTATAATTTTATATAAAAAAAAAAAAAAAATGCAATTCAGTCGATGACAAAACTCAAACTGCCTCCCAGTAGGACGCGGCTTGTTTCCAGCGTCCTATAACAACACATATTACCAAATCCCGTATTGCTTTAGCCGTAAAGCAATTAACGACACTGGTTGGAGACGGTAGCGTCGTGCACAAACAGGCGACTCTGAAAAAGGCGTTTGAAGTCCACAGACGAGTCCACACACCTCCTGCTTCGCCACACATTCCTGGATGTGTTCTGACACGAGGCGGCCGACTGAGCCGAACCCTCGTTGCTCCACCAATAACGCGAACTGGGAAAGCTGCTGCTGCTGCTGCTGCTGCTGCTGGAGGTGAAAACGACACACCAAAGCAGCTTCCTGGTTTAAAGGCGTTTTAACGAAGCAAAGCTCTAAAAATCAAACCACATTTCTCTTCGGTTATCGTTTGTTCTGTACCTGCAGTCGCCACATCTTACATATGAACTCTCACCGCTAGAGGCCTTTAAATGCTGGATTTATAATCTTTCACACACAAGAAGCAAAACAGCAACGACGCATATAACAACGTGTTGCTGCTCCAGGTCGACTGGTTGGTCCATACGCTCCATGTTTTCACTTTCAGAAGCAGAAAAGCGCTGCATCAGCACCTTCCAGGTTTAATCCATTAGTCAGGAGCAGACCACAGCCTGATGGAGACAGCTTCATAGAATTGTAGGCAAATTTTTGCAAGAAATTCTGAAAAGAAAACGCAAACGAGGGAAGTTTCCTTTAACTGCTTTGGTGCAAATGGCACAGAGTTGTAATAAACTGAAGAAGAAGCAGCTTGTCAACTTCTTAAACACCTTGAAGAAGAAGAAGACACTAACTTTGGCCATTGACGAGAGAAAGACGGAGAGAAATCGTGAGGAATTTTATTCATCTGAAGCGACAACGACGGAAAGAAAGTAGAAAAAGCCGATCGGTCATGTGAGCGAAATGTTTGCGAACTTATTCAGACAAGGTGTTTCCATCACCCACCATGGGAGTTAGCCGTTTTCTAAAGTCGTTATTTTGCAAAACGGGGTGTTGTTTTGTTTGAATGTGGGTTTTTTAGTGAAGTTTTCTCCGAGCTAACTGACTGAATGTCAAAGAAGTCGACGGACAACAATGTGTTACTAAAAAATTTAAATAAAAACGACCGAAAAATCTTTTTACGAAAGAAAGAAATGAAGAAAAACATCACGTAGCCGCATATTATTCATCCATCCATCATCTCTACACCTTGATCCTCACCAGGGTCATGGGGGCTGGAGTCTATCCCAGCTGACTCAGGGTGAAGGCAGGTTCACCTGGACAGGTAACCAGTCTATCACAGGGCTACACTTAGAGACAGACAACCAAGCACACTCACATTCACACCTACGGACAATTTAGAATCACCAATTAACCTCAACATGTTTCTGGACTGTGGGAGGAAGCTGGAGAACCCGGAGAGAACCCACACTGCACGGGGAGAACATGGAGACTCCACGCAGAAAGATCCCGGGTGTCCTCACCGGGACGCGAACCAGCAACCTTCTAGCTGTGAGGCGATGGTGCTAACCACCGAGACACCCTGTATCCCGCATATTATTCAAACAGATGCAAAAAAACCTTGAATGTTTGCGGCAGATCATCTGAAAACTGTAAGTCAGTGGTTCTCAAACTGGGGGTCCCAGGATCATTTGTGGGGTTCGCCAGAAAATAAACAAAGCCTACATTTATCAGATAAATGTGTTTTAGGGCTGTCAAAATGAAAAGTGTACTTCTTCCTGCTCCTTGTTTGAACTTGTTCATATTATGATTTGATTATATTATTTTTCTTTTAGCTCTTTTTGAAATGATTTTCTTTTGCTTTTATATATTTTTTTCCTTTTCATTTGTTCGAAATACATTCAATTCATTCATTCATTCAAAAGAAAATTAATATAAAGGGATTAATCTGTGGAATTAACACACTCATTTTTAATCCATTAATAAAGTTTTTACTGGTGAGATGTTAAAAATTCAAACTGGGGGGGTCACAAACACAAACTGATGTTATCTTTGGGGTCGTGGCTCAAACAGTTTGAGACCCGCTGGACTAACTAACACTTTTTCTTCTTCTTTGCTGATATAACTCTATTTTCTGAAACCATATGTAAACCTCCAGCTGCTCAGCTTCACCGGAAAATGATTTAAAATGCTGCAAATGCCATTGTTTTATGTCTATTTATAGCTCATTTAGGCTAATAAAGCTGGCTGATGGGTTTAGTTCATCTAGAGGCTGATGTTCTCTGGTTGCTGTTTGTGGTCCGACTAGCTGTCAGCTTCACTGTTCACTGCTGGTTCTGCTGCAGCCGAGTCAGAGCCGGATCAACTTACTGCTAACGCCAACACAACGTTCTCCTGCTGCTGCTGCTGCTGATTCACGTTAAGAAACAGGGTCAGCGGGTTCGCTCAGAAGGCTTAACGGGTCAGCCCCAGCGCCGCATCAGTGTGTTCTGGTACCTGTGTCGTCAAACTGCAGCATCTGGCAGGCGGGGGAGCTCCTCCAGGGGCAGCTGTACACCGCTCCTCGCTCCACCACGCCGGAGGACGACGTGTTGGCCCGAGGAGCTCCGATCAGAACGTCCGACCTGAGGAGGAGACGGGAGGTCGTTTAGAGAAAGAAAAAAACACACAAAGGCGGCAGCTGACAGATGTGGAGGTGTCAGGATGTTCGGTTCAGTTCTTTGTCGTCAGAGTTTCCACCAGGATGGAAAACACCAAGAAACAAGTTTGTCAGTTTCCTCAAATTCCTGCTTTTAAGGCACAACGAGGCCTCGTCGGTTCTGGTGTGTTTGGATTTTCTTCTGTTGCCTCAAATGATCAAGCTCTCAGGTGCAGGTTTAACAACCCTCTGAGCCTTGATAGTCACTGAT
>NW_007580112.1:23856-26673 GCF_000690725.1 Stegastes partitus | reverse complement strand
CAGGAACTTTCTTAGGAGCTAAAACTCTCTTTTCCTGCAGTTAGAGACGTTGTGCTGCCGTTTTCACAGGCTGAGGACGACTAACTGTTTTACCGACTTCCACGAGTAAAATTGGTGTAACGCCTCTTTACAGAAGAGCACTGAGCCACACATCTGCTAACTATCCTCCCCATGAGCCACACTGATGGAACAGGAGGGCAGAAATCTACTTTAAATAAAGATCAGCGCAGAAACAACATCAGTCGATCCTGAAACTGGATTCCGGCTGCAGGTGTCGTCGATGTCGAACAGAAACTCTTTGTAGCTCGGCGTGGCTGAAATATCTAAAGAGAGCCGTTCAGCGGGTTCACAACAGACGCTGCTGTGTTTATGGGACGCTGATTAATCCAGGCTGAGGGTGTTTTATTGATTTGTGTGGCTGTTTAACAGTCTGTCGGGGGAAAACAGCAAATCAGCTGATCGCTACACCCAGTGGCATCGATCCTCTGCAGCCTCCAGCCTGCTGACGATTCCTCTGAGCCGACACTTGACGTGACCACAGATATCACAGAGGCTAACTCGACCAGCTAACCGTGTAGCAGGTTGTTTTTATGCTGATCAGGAGGTTATTGTGAAGAACTTCTGCCACAGGAGTTCCCCAAACATGTAACTTATGGTTTGCTGATGATATCTTTTGGAACAATCAGCCTGCAAGACAATGAGCCTCTTTTAATAAACTTAGTGCAACTAAAGCTAACTGTGATTGTTTTGCACGGCTCAATAGGGCAACGCGTCCAGCTCAGTCAGACGTTTTAGTCGGTCTGACATTCAGCACGTCTGTCTGTTCAAACGAGGTCAGCCTTCCATTACAGCGCCCCAATTTCCTCTTTTTAAAGCCACAAACCTGTCTGAGTTGCACCGAGCGGAGACTAGCGGTTAGCTAGCGTGACTGAGATATGACAAAATGCTTTGACGCCACATTTACCGCCAACAATCGAAGCGGGTCAGAAATGATAATAAAATGTTCCTTTAATTCAGCCAATAAGAGCTATTTTTTGTCATGCATGTAAAAAAGAATGACTTAAGTGCCAAAAAAAATGCATCTGCACGTTTATCTCACTGTAAAACCATCGACATGAGGTACTAAGGAATGACCAAAAAATGCGATAAAGGGTTTTGGTTGCACCTAAGTTAAAAATAAAATGAGTTTTACATCGCAGCGAATACAAAAACTGATCTTGGAGCTGCTTTGGATGAAGAAATATTCTGTGTAGCTTCTGCTCTGGTGTCACGTTGCTGCACAAACACGCCCCGGCCGGTCGCCATGTTTATTGTAACAGCAACACGAGCCGCCGGTTTAATCACTGATGTTTGTCAAGCTGCTGTTTTCTCGCAGCATTAACTCATCAAACCGATATTTAATCAAAAAGCAAGAGGAAGAAATTACACAACGCCGTCTATAAACACTCGAGCAGACAGAAAGTTAAAAAAACCAAAACAAGGTGTTGCTCAGAAGTGCAGGTGACGGGTTTCGTAGAATAAAAACAGTCTTTAGGTTTTTAGACAAAGACTGAGTTTGCTAAAAAAAAAAAGCATGAACTAAAGAGTTAAAGGCAGCGACTTGGAGAGAAAACAGAGGCTTCATGAGGATCGGATTCAGCCTCGTAGCGTTTTCTGTTTGTGTGTTTTTGTGTGAACGGGTCAAATATTTGGCATGACTCTAAACTGAATCATAAAAAGTCCCCCGTGAGCTCATTACTGTGTGATTAGGAGACGCTTTAACCCACTGAGAGCTCAGCTTAAGACGCAGCCTTCTGCCATCTTTCCTTTTAAAACGAACGCAACAGGAACCAAGACGAGGAAAAGGACATGCTGGCGATGTGACTGAACACACCGGACTGACAACAACAAACCTTTCACGGTGGAAACGTTCGCTTCACAAAGCTTTTACTTTGTAAAACTTAATAGAACCCAAGACTTCCTGATGTCGCCGTAAAGGGTTCAGTTTTCCTTCAGGCTGCTTAAGTCAGACTTATTTTTAAAGGTTCAGCCCATTTCATCGCTAACACATCAGCAGGCTGCGGTTCAGACGCAGCATTTGGTGCAAAATGTGGTTTTTATGAAGTGAAAAGTTTTTTGTTTTTTTTTAATACTCAACATACAATCTGATGAGTGAAGTGGTGAAAGTGCGTTCAGAGGTGTTCAGGGTGTCCACATGTCAAGCTTTAGCCTTTTTTTTAAAGATTAAATGTAAGATTTGACATTAAGAACATGGCAAAAAGTGAGCAAATACTCCACCAACAAAACTGCATTTACACCAAATCCCGTTTATTCTCCTCCACGTTAATCGAATATTGAGGATTATTGTTAAACCTGAAATGTTCCACGTTCACTTAGTGATAAACATCTGTGTTTGTTATCTCCAGCTGTGAGACCATATCTGATTTTAAAAATGAAACACCCATCTGCTGCGTCTGTAGCGTTTTAAAAGCGGATTTAAGGACGTATTTTTAAGGGAAATGTGAGTTTTAACTACTTTACATACAGTTTGCTGGTTTAGTGCAGTCAGTCATGATGGAAAAAAACAAATAATTTGTAGTTTTTTTTAATAATCTTTGCACCTTTTCACAAAAATATGAGACTTTTACGTGTGTCGGCTACCAAAGGAGTTGTTTAAATTTGGGAAAATGTGAGTTTTGCTTAATGTGGCAACTGAGATCTGACAAAGAGACACAACTAAACAGCGTATTAGTTTTATGCTGTGTTACAATAATACGTTTTTTAATGTAAATGTTGGACTTGAACAGTAACTGAAGCTGTCAAACAGGCGTAGTCGAG
>NW_007580112.1:15121-22834 GCF_000690725.1 Stegastes partitus | reverse complement strand
AACTGGACGGGAAACACTGGTTGATATGTGTTTTATAATAATAGCAATGTCATTTTTAGTCTTTAAACTCAGTGATGCTGTCAAATGTTCAAGATTTTCCCCCTAAATGTAGACGAGAGCTTAAATAAAAATGACACCTGAGTGGATAAATGTTGTCTAAAGCCTCCTTACATCCTCCATCACCATCATGTTCTCTGCTAGGAACCTTACTTCTGGTTGTCCTGGGGCTTGAAGAAGTCCACGGAGAAGCCGAAGTAGCTTCCCTCGGGTCCGGCGAACACGGACGGTTTGTCCACGTCCAGGTTGAAGGAGCCGCAGCGCTGGAAGCGAAGCGACCCGAGCAGGACGAGCAGCCCGACGGCGCCGCGTCCTCCGGCCATGTCTGCTGCTGCTGGAGCGGGGGATGCTGCCGCTGACCTGCTTGGCTGGTTCGTTAGTTAGTTAGCTAGTTAGTTAGTTAGCGAGTTAGCTAGTCGTCCTCCGAACTGCTTCAGAACCTCCCGGGCAGCAGCAGCAGCAGTTCTCCCCGAGAACAAGTCGTCATGTAAGGCTTGAATTCCCGGCTGCTCCCGGAGCTAGCGGAACCGAGCAGGGGCGGCGGCGGAGGAGAGCCCGAATCCGGTCCCGGGTGTGGGCGGGCGGTCCGTTAGCCTGTTGTAGCGGCGGGGAAAAAACAAAAACAAAACAAGGGAGCGGAAGACGGGAACGGGAGCGGACCGAGGCCGTGGGTGATGTGTGGAAGTGTGTCAGCGGAGGACCGTCCCGAGCAGCCAGCCAAGCTAACGCACAGCACAGGCTAGCGCGACCACATCCGGCCGGTGCGTTTCAAAATAAAGCTGCGCCGCAAGGCATCATGGGAGGTGTAGTTTAAGTAGTAAAATGTATTATTATCATTATTATTATTAATATTATTATTATTATAGAATAGAATAGAAAAATACTTTATTTATTCCAGGCCTGGGAAATTATTATGATATAGCAGGAAAAAAAAGAAAAAACACCAATCACAACAGAAGTTATATTTAAAAAATGAAAAAGAAAAAGTAAAATGAAATAAAATAAATACAATCACGACTACAACTAAGTTTTTCAAAATCTTTTACAAATATTTACAAATGTACAATTTTTTATTTTTTATTATTTTTTGATTTTTTTTATTTATTTGTTTATTTGTTTTACTTCTACACAGATCAACTTTTTTTTTTTTTTTTGATTTTTTTTATTTATTTGTTTATTTGTTTTACTTCTACACAGATCAACTTCCTGTGCTTTCTTTGGTGAGATATTATATATTATTTAAACAAAGTAGAATTATTGGCTCTTTTTTTCCCACTAGTTTGACTTTATGCTGCACTTTTACATTTTATTCTATCAGTTCTGGTGTCTGTACATTCACTTAAACTGCTTCTACTTCATTTACTTTAACTTTAAATGTTTAATGTTTTGTCTTTTTATTTGAATGTGGCTGTTTTTATGCAGTTTTTCTGTCTTTTTTAGACAGTTTAATGCAGGATGTAACTTGTCTTGTTTTGGCTATTTTGAGAGATTCATTTAAAAACACTGACTGCGATATTTTAAGTAAAGTTTCTTCTAAACATGTGGATGAAGAAGAAAAAAAACTCCACAAAGGGATAAAAACATCCAGAACTCTCGAGCAAAACTGATCAGTTGATCGATTATTGAGAGAAAATCCTGTTACACCACCAAATGATTCTTCATTTTAGTCATTTTTAAAGCAGAAATGGCAAAAAAGTAAGTTTTAGCAGCTTTTCAAATGAATATTTGTTAATTTTTACAGTTTCCGTGAAGAACTTTTGAGTGTTTGACTGTTGCTCAGAACCAAGCAAGATATTTAAACATATCAGCTCATCTTTTACAGATGACTGAAAGACATTCTTTCACTATTTTAGCAACACTTTTGCTGTTTCGGAGGCATATCTTTGCTGTTTCTGCTCAGAAAAACACATAGATTCAAATAAAAACTTAAAATAAGACATGCAGACAAACTGAATATGTTGTTTCCAGCTGCCATGTTCATGTGGATTCAAACTCGTCTGAGATTCTTCCTGAAACACCTTCAGCATCATTTGCTCTTTGCTTGGTGGAAAACCGACGCTGAGCTCAGAGACGACGGTAAAACCTGTTTGTTGGAGGGAGTTTATAATTAAAAACACACACCGAGGTTGTTTTACTGCTGATTGCAGTTTGTAATCCATCGTGTGTTTTTTTTCTTTTAAACACAGTGAGCTGGACTTTCAGGAATGTCCAGACAAACGTGAGCGTAGAGCTTCAGGATCAGCTCATGAACACGAGGGAAGCCGTCCAGTCAGTCGGTTTATGTGTTTGTTGCATTATTTCAGCTCAGACGTGCAGCAGACGAGTTTCTGACGACGCAGCTTTCCTCAGATGTAGGTTGAATATTTAGAACACATGCATTTAACCGACCTTCCTACAAGCTGCGTTGTTTATTAGCCAGGTTCATTAGTGTTTAGAATAATATCTGTGACGGCCCAGTGTCAGCTGGAGGTCTAGAATTCCATTCACCTGTGGGTCCCTGAAGGCATCGGGACGGTCCATGAAGTTCAGGCTTCCCTCTCATGAACAGCATCATGAACCTTTGATGTCTTGCTTCCAGTGTATTTGTACGGCTTTTAAAAGTGCTTTTGAGTGCAGCTTTGTGTGATCCTATGAATGCATTTTGCAGGATATAATCTCGCAGACTGAAAAAACAAATACAGGAAGTCGAAGGTGTGATTACGGGACATTTTCAAATTAAGACGACACGCATAAAAATGAGCTTAATTCATGCTATTAATGACTATTGTAGTGCATTTAAGGTTCTTTAAAGCACTTTATTGTTGTTTTCACCTTCAAAGAAGCTGTCTGTGAAGATCCAGGTCACGGTTGATCTTGTTTAATCGTAGCAACTGGACTTGTTTGAGTTCCTTGAAGACGTTTTGCGTCTCATCCAAGAGTGGTTTCTGTAGCACACCAAGGCATCCAAGAGTGTTAACGGCTCCTTAAGATTATCAGTATCTAGAACTCCCAACCAGTCAGTCAGAGCTGATGGAGCCTCTTGGATGAGAGGTGGAACGTCTTCAAGGAACTCAAGCAAGTCCAGCTGCTACCATTAATCTACGAGAACTTCATCGAAACCGTAAACGTCAGCGTCTCCAGCAGGTTTAACAGATTGTTCTCTTCCCATCGTTCTGCTCCAAGATGATCTCAGGTCTTGTCCTCATGTGGCAGGGTTTTTGTAAAACCCAACATCCTGCCCCCTCCGTCGAGACAAAAACTAACGGACACATCACCTCGTTTTTAGAAAAAGAATTCATCCACACCAAACCGCATCAGTGCGTTGTTCAGCACGTTCATATTCTACGTGAGGATGTAAGAACTCCGACGACATACAGAAAGTGTCACGACATTCCTCCATCTCAGAGTTCTCCCACCAGCCGGCAGTGCGTCCTGGTCTGACCCGAAACCGGCGTCGGTTGTCTCTGACGGAGAACATGCCTCGGACGTGGAATGTCAAGATGTCGGAAAATAACCGTCCTTACCGTCGTCCTTCATCTGTGTTCTTGTACGTGGAGCAGTATCCGGGCCTGGACCAGAGACAACACAGATCTGAGGGCGTCCACACTGCTTCCAAATGTAAACACAGGTCACATATGTGGTGTAAAGAACAGATTTCGTCGCAGGCAGTGATGTTTAGAAACCTAAAACCAGTTACTGACATGCAGACACATAAACAGGATTCACAGATCTTCACTTTGGTCGGAGGATTTTCAAAGAATTGGTTGGGGTTTTTTTACATGTATTTTTTTTGCCTTTATTTAGAGCAGTAGAGATAAACAGGAAAGGGGGCAGAAGAATGGGAAGAGACCTGCAGCAGAGAGTCGAACTCACGACCGCTGCATCGGGGAACGACTGCCCCGGTTCATGGACCACCGCTCAACTAGGTGAGCTACAGGGACCCCCGAAAGAATCGCTTTTAATGGCGTAAATCTGCATTTTCGGGAGAAATCATAGAAAAATATCTTCGTTTTGTGCTTCCTGCTACGTGTGAACGACGCCTTAGTTTCATCCGTCCAGAGAATCTTGTTCCAGAACCGAACCCACGTTGATTCAACCTTTCTCGAGGCCGATGAATGATTTGCATCTTGAAGCTCTTGTTGGTGAACCTTCCTCACTCGGTTGCATGTTGCTTCGAGGTTCTTCTTCTCTGCACATCATCACCTGCCGCCCTCCAGATGGAGTCTTCCTGTTCGTTTTTGCTGCTTCTCTTGACCTCATGTTGTAGATTCACAGCAGCAGCTCCGGCCCGTTTCTACCTGCTTCAGGAGCAGCCGCCACCTGCACACGGGCCAGCCTTAAAATCAAAAACAGGCACAACTAAAAGCCGAGATTCTGCTCTTTGTGACAGAGCCGTGACGTGTTTTGGTACAAAAAGGTGAAACAACAACGAAGCCGGCGTGAGCGGTTCATGGACCAAACGCATGAAGTCACACGAATCCACAGGCAGCCAGAAACAGCTCCGACCCAGCTGAGGGCTTTTCGTCTTATTTGGCCATGAGCTGCTCTGAATCACCGCTACAATGAAGTGTGCGCTCAAGAATGTGTGGCAGAACTCCCCCGAGATCCAGCGAACGGGGGGGAGGTTGTGTGTTTGTGTGCAGAGGAGGAGGAGGAGGAGGAGGAGGAGGAGGAGGAAGGCTACGGCGCCGTCCGACGTCCAGATCCACATCGGGTTCAGATGTTCCTACATGTACGAGAGTGTGTCGGGGTTGTGTGTTTGTGCAGAGGTGGTGTAATCCACGTTGTGTAACGCACAACTATGCAGATCATGTGGACACAGATGCTGGCGGGCCGGAGCCGCTGAACGTCTGCCTTTATGAGGTCCGATCTGAAGCTCACAGGCAGAGAATGAGAACATTGTTGGGAGGTGAGAACATCTCGACCGGTTCTCCCTGAAACTGTTCTGGAAGGAGGCGAAGACCGATAGAATAGAATAGAATAGAATAGAATAGAATAGAATAGAATAGAATAGAATACTTTATGATTTCAATACAGCAGCAAAAAAGAAAAACACCAAATCACAACAAGAAAGAGCCAAAGACTGAGAAACAGTTCCATCACCGTGGTGACCTCTCTCATGTAAAACATCCACTCCACCTCATTAACACTCCTCCACTATGTGCAGTATGTAAATATCTGTTATCTGTATGTAGATATTCCTTATCTCGTGCAATGCTTCTTAAATCTTTTATTTCTTTTTATGTATTTATCCTTTTTTATCGTTTATATTTTCTGAGCAACTTTGCACTGAAAACAGGAGAAGTTCTCCAGAGTGGCTGTACACTGTGTAATGACTGTAAAGGACATTCATTCATTCATTCATTCATTCATTCATTCATTCATTCATTCCTAAAGTTAAATACTATTAAATAAAAGAAATATAAATAAACTAACAATTGTTGCTCAGTTTGTTCTCTCATAGTTAAACCTTTTCACCACATGTTGGCAGCAGAAGCACATGTCGACCACAACACCGACGTTCTAAACTACGATTTACTTAATTTCTTATTTAAAGTTATTATGATGCCTTATTTAAGGGCGACACGGTGGATCAGTGGTTAGCACTGCTGCCTCGCCGCTAGAACCAAGCTGTCCAGGTGAACCTGTCTTCACCCTGAGTCAGCTGGGATAGACTCCAGCCCCCCATGACCCTGGTGAGGATTAAGGTGAAGAGATGATGGGTGGATGTTTTACTGTTGTTTATTTGTAATTATTAAATAAGTCGTGACCTATTTTGAAACGTGATTCATCAGTTTTTTAAGCTACAACCCTCTGATTCCAGCCTCTTAATGTGAACATTTCCTTGTTTCTTTCCTCCTCTGTGACAGTAAACTGAACATCTCTGGACTGTGGATAAAAACAACACGTCTGAGGACGTCATTCGGAACTTTTGGAAACACCAAAACAGCTTCGAGCCCTCAGCTGCTTTTCCAAACTGCACTGTTGAGTCGACGTATCAGGAACATCTGGAGGAGGTTTCACTAAACACGACACAAACAGGGACTTGGACTCGAAGATGAACTGATCAGAGTTTAGTGGTCGAAGGTCGCCGTGGCCTCGATAAACACGTTTTTAGCCACAATCAGAGAATGAGAAAGGGGTCACACATTTATCAAAAAAAGGTTAAAATGATGATGTTTTATATCCAAAAGGTCAAAGGTCACTGTTTACTGTGACGTCATACTACTGTGCAAACACACTTTTCTGTTGTTTGTTGTTTTTTTTTAAACCTGCTGATTGAACAGATGCTGCACAGCTGGAGACGTCAATAAAGCTTTTCAGGATCACGTTTGAAGCATCATCTGTTGTCATGGCAACGGCTCGCGTTCACTCAGCATCAGCTTCGTCGTCAAACATGCGAGTGCGCAACTTTGTCGGTTGTTTCTCTCGGCCAACGAGCAAACTTCACCTCGTTTATTATACAAAAGTGAACGGACGTGATGCAAACTTTGCACAACTCTAAAGTCAGTGACGTTTATATATATATATATATTTATCTTGTGTGTTTTATTCTTTACTTTTATTTATCCTCTTAATATTGTTTCGGTGTGGAGCAGGAACACAAAGCATTTCACTGCACATTATTCCGTGTATAACTGTGTTTGTGACCAATAAAGGCCTTGAATCCTTGAAGCCAAAACACACACAAATAATATCAACAGACATACAGACTGCAAAGGAAAAAGAAAAAAGAAAAACAGCAGCTGTCACTGAAATAAGTTGAAACTGACAAACACAATAATAAATAAAACTTTAATGAAAATCATGACATTGCTTTTGAATTGTGGTTCAACAGAAATATTTTTTTTTTTAAAACAAAAAAACCAAGCATGATAGGACCCGTAAACTAATATTTAGTTGAACAATCCTTCAATCAGGTGTTTCCTGTAACTCTCAGTCAGACTTCTGCACCTGTTGACAGGTGTTTGGATTTCACTGCTCTTCAGCAAAGTGCTCTAATTTGTCTGAGACAGTTTTGCTTGTTTTTTTTTATCAATTATTCTTTACAACCACAATACAAAAGTAATGTCTGATTTCACTAAATTATAATTTAGTAAATTTTTATTTATTATTACTTTTTCAGTTTCCAGTTATTAGAGTGACTTTTGTGAATTTTGCCTTTTCTTTATTTTCTTTAATGGACGGGTGTGAATACATCTGAGGACGACTGTAATTTTAATAATTCTGCTGCCCCCTAGTGGTAAAACCGGAGAGTGCAGTCCAGCAGATTCAGCAGAAATAGAATCTCAAACTACACATCAAATGTTCCATCGAGTTCAAAGCAAATGAATACACCTCTGGATGACATCAGGATTTCTTAGAGAGAATTTCACAGAATCAAAATATAGCGTTTACGACCACATACTAGTCTTAACAAACCTTTTAAAAATGTTCATGTCTTGTGCACTTTTTGTTTCTTGATGTTTTGCACTGCCTCGGAGAGCTGCTAACTCGAATGTCGTTGTGCATTCTTGTACAGTGACAATAAAGAGATTCTGATTCTGCAACACATCAACACAAACATCCACTCATTCCTTATGCTCTCCTCCACACATGCTGAGAATTAATCATTTTTTGTAACTGCTGCTCCCAACATTGTTTTTCACATCGAGATTCTCCTCGTTTCCCTGAAGC
>NW_007580112.1:12399-14491 GCF_000690725.1 Stegastes partitus | reverse complement strand
AGAACAAATCAACAACAAAAAGACACGACAAGAATAATGGAAGTAATAACAGAAATATATCAAAAATAATACATAGAAGTATATCATATAGAATAATACATAAACACTATAGAATAACATGAACATAATATACAATATAATAATATTATTTACTTCAAAATAAAGATGTGCAATATCACATGCTATCATATTTTATTGTATTTTAAATCATACTCTCTGTTATATGGATCTGTAGCTCTATTGTTTTGCATTTCTCAGCTCTTAGGAGGAATTTACCATCATTGTTTGTCATCTGTTTGTTTCCCTCTTGTTGCACAGATACAAGTGGCTGCACACCGACAAAAGTCTCCGCAATGATAAAAACATCACACGGCAGCAACGTTCATTTGGTTTCTTTTATTCATTTATGTACAATAAAATAAAAATCTGCATTTTTCCCCACTCATTGCCATCAAAGAAATCCTCCATAAACTGGTTGTATTATGCAACAGAAATACAGCTGAGAATTGGTTTCATGTTGGTTTTTAAACATCTGCAGGAGATCGATTTGACGCATATTACTGAAGCCAATAAGGCTCTTACATGACATGAGATGCCTATCGGGGATCTTAGAAATCACTTTTTATCAACAAGAGAGGATGAAAAAGAAAGAATACTGCATTACAATCTGTGAAGAAACAAAAAAAATCAGTTCCCAGTCAAACAAGAAGTCCGTCGCTTGAGCACAAACAGGAAAATTAAAACCATCGACTGGGTGAACAGATTTTTCCTCATTTCTCTGCATCTTCAGCAGGTTGTTATAAAAGATCAGTGTGGATGTAAACGGTATAAAAATCAGGTTCACCGAACACACAGTGGAGTTTTCACATAGTTCTGACAAAGCGTGTTCACATCTCTGCCTTGTTGTTGCACGAAAAACCGACCGTCCAACATCGTTTGACCATCTTTCTGAGCAAACTCTTGAGATGTTTGTTGATCTCTTTCATTTTCAGTCCATATATGACGGGATTAAAGAGAGGATGACACACGACGGTCTGCAGCGCCATGATTAGACGCACGGATTTGGGAAAGTTGGCGTCCAGTCGAACGATGAGGACGTCGAAAGTGACCAAACAGGAGAAGTAGATTAAAACCAGCAGGTGAGGCAAACAGGTCTGAGCAGCTTTGGTCCAGACTTCTCTGCAGCTCCTGTAGGAGATTATGAATATCCTGGCGTAGGTAAAAGCTATGAAAAGCACAGGAAAGAGCATGTTAGCTCCCAAAGCCACCAAGCCGTATATACGTAGAAGTACTGATTTGACACAGTGGAGCTTTTGAACTGCGCTGCTGCAGATGATTCCCTTGAAAGTTAAGCTGCAGAGCTTAGTGTTGGCGCTCAGTACGATCGGCACGGCAGCCATACAGACAGGCAGAAGCCAAGCCAGCAGCAGGAAAACCCCCACGGCTGTCTTCGTCATGATGGTTGGATACTGCAGAGGTTTGCATATGGACACATACCTGTCATAGGCCATGGCTGCCAACAGAAAAAACTCTGAGCCACCCAAGAAGTAATACAGGAACCACTGAAAGAGGCAGGTTTGGTAAGATATGACCTGTTTCTTAGACAGAACGTCAGTCAGGAGCTTCGGGTAGATCATAGTGCTGTAAAGGACAGAGTTGATCAACAGAGCTGCGATGAAAACGTACATCGGCTCGTGGAGGTTCGTGTGACTCACGATGATGCACAGGATGGTGAAATTAGAGCAAAGGATGAGAACGTAAGCTGCAAGCATGACGGCAAAATAAACGTGTCTGTACTTGTTCACCTCCACATACCCGTCCAGAGTTATGTACGTTACATTCAGCTCATGATCCATTCAGGACGTCTGACGACATTCAGAGTCGGTGCCGGACCACTTGTGTGTTGTCTAAATCTTCAATATGAACGGATTTGAAGTCTTGAGGGTGAGTTCGTCAGTCCCCCTCCACGGAGCTCATTAAAGTCACCCCATTAAACTCCAGAGGCCTAAACCTGTTTATGCCGGCTGTGTGTTTCTGCGACGGGTTTTTTTTGTGTGTGCATCATTAAAAATATGTAATGAAGATACATAAC
>NW_007580112.1:0-11400 GCF_000690725.1 Stegastes partitus | reverse complement strand
CGTCCTTACAACCGTACAACAAAAGCCATGATGTATTCGTGTCTGTATTGAGCACTGCCCCCTTGTGAGGTATGTCACGTATGAACAGGGTTTTAGACGTGTTCAAAGTCGCATTTTAATCCTCTGCTGACGTCACTGATAGGCTAGATTTGTTTTGTAAATGTAATTGGTCACTGACTGTTGATGAACTTCACTATTGTTGGACTGCAAGCATCCTACATTCAAAAACTCTCTTCAGGCAAAAGTAGAAAAAGCTCACTTTAGTCTTCATCTGCTTATTTGTAGACTTGTTCCTCCCTTTACACTGGAGCTGGATCTCTGCCTTCACATTGTCAGTGCATTTTATGTTCAACACTTTTGCTTCTCTTTTCGCCTTTTAGCCTTTTATTGGTAATCAACCCTTAAATATGCAATTCATGGTCGGCCCCCTAAACCTCCAGCCCACCAGGACACCCAGCTTCTTTCGTTTTCCTTGAATTATTCAACAGTGAAATTATTAGTAATAGTAACCACATCGAAGCCTAGAACCCCTTTATTCTACATGTATTGTTTTAAAAATCACCAAAAGTAAATCAGGTGCACTTTATGGATTCTGTAACAAGTGCATTCTGTGTTTAAGCACAGCAGCGAGGAGACAAGTTTGGAAACAAATTAAAATGCAAATAGTAAAATATCTATAATACATAGGGTCACCTGAGGCTACAGGGAAGAGGTTGGAATTGTTGTTTCCAAGTTTTTCTATTTTTGTAAAATAGATAATCAAATAAATTCAACTTTTCTTAGTTCTCCTTTTTTTTTTTTTAAAGTTAAGTTAAATGATTTGTGGTAATATAACCGAGTAATACAGCACAGAAGACATTTCTGAATTCTGTCTTCTTCTTTGCAGAGAGGTTTAGGACTTTATATTGCAGGAAAAACAAGCTAACAGTGAGTATAAGTGTGGCGATGCATCAACACAGTTGTTGGACGTGTGTGTTTTCATTTGGAGAAAAAAACAAACCCACAGAGACGCATGTTGTACCTGAGCACAGACCAACGATCAGTTTAATATATTCAAAAGCAAACATGCAACAGCAGACAGTAATTAGTTAGACGTGTTTCTCCAGGCGGTGCTCTGATGATATAAACATGTCACTTCTGTTCATGATCACAACAGAAATAACTACAAATGAATACATGTGCCGATGCATCTGTTCACTCTGACGGGACAGAACAGCATTTTCAGGTGTGTAGAAATTTCCTTCATTTTCAGCCCGTAGATGATCGGATTACAGATCGGAGTATAGACCACGATCTGCAGAGTCATGATAAATCGTGCTTTTGGGGGAAAATCTGACTGCAATTTAACAATCGTGAAATCATACGTAAACAAACAAGAAAAGTTGATTAAGACAAACAGGTGAGGTAAACAGGTCTGTGCAGCTTTTTTCCTGACTTCCCCACAGCTCTGGTAGGCTATGATGAGAATCTTTGTGTACGTAAGAATGATGAAAAGTATTGGAAGAAGCACTACATCAAACACGACTATCACACCGATTATAGACAGCCGTCCTGTACTTATGCAGTGAAGAGAGTTAAACGAGTTGTTGCAAAAAAGTCCGTTCAAACTAAACTTGCACAGTTTCTGATTAGCGAGAAGGGAAAGAGGCAGCGCCACGTGACAAGCAGGTATGATCCAAGCAGAAACCAGCAGAACAATGACGGTTGTTTTTCTCATGATAGTTGTGTAATGCAGAGGTTTGCATATGGACACGTATCTGTCGTAGGCCATGGCTGCCAGCAGCATGAACTCTGAGCAGCTTAAAGAGTAAAACAAAAACACCTGAAAGAGACACGCTTGGTACGATATCACCTGCTTTTCAGACAGAAAATCAGCCAGAAGCTTCGGGTAGATCGCGGTGCTGAACAGAATGGAGTTCAGCAGCAAAGCCGAGATGAAAACGTACATCGGCTCGTGGAGGTTTTTTTGAGTAACAGTCAGGCTAACAATAGAGACGTTGCAGCAAATGATTAGAATGTATGCATTAAGCATGATAAAAAAATAAAGATATCCATATCTGTGCACATCTATGTGTCCAGTCAGAGTTATGTATGTGATATTTAAGTCCATCGCAATGTGAATAAACACAAACACAAAATCAGCCTCACACAGACGGTTTCAACAAAGTAAAGCGGTTGGACGTGTCAGTTGTTCAGTTACCTGGCAGTGAAACGCACACATGCTCCTGCTCAGCATGTCAAGAATGAAGCGTCCGATGTTGGTGAAGCTTTATCAGACTGCGTCACTCTCTGTGGATCTCATTAACCGCCTCACAGAAAGATGTCGTCATCAAACTCTGGCCTCCCGAACCCAGAGGAGAGCGCAGCTACGAATGTTGTACTGCCTCACAACCGGATCTCGGTTCTTGACCATGACAACCGTGATGTATTTGCTTTTCTACATGAGCTGCTGTCAGTGAGGCAGAAATGCTTAAAGTTTTAAATTGAGGAAACACACAACATCCGCTCTAATCTGGGAAACTTCTGAGAGGATGAGTAGTTTGTTGTGTGGAAGACCCAACCCTGAAAAATGTATGAGACAGGGGAGATCAGCACACAAATCTTGTAGGAAGCATTTGAAAGTTTGAATCCCAAACACACATTTGCACCTCGATAAAGCCGATTGAGCCCCACAGTGCAGAACAGAAATGAGAACACCCCCGAGAAATATCCCCTAAATGGCAATCACAGTAAATACTTCAAAGCTGAACTGTAGGATGTTTGCTCACATGTAGAGGTGTAGAGGAACCCCTTTTAGTTCTGTATGGTAAAGATTCAAGAAGCTGCTGGACACATTTCTCAGATGCTTTGGTCCATATTGACACGATGTTAGATTGAGAGTTTGGAGGCCATTAAAGGAGAGTGAACTCATCGTCATGTTAAAGAAACCAGTTTGAGATGATTGGAGCTTTGTGACATTGAATGTTATCCTGCTGGTAGTAGCATCAGAAGATGGTCATGAAGGCATGGACTTGGTCAGCAACAATACTCAGGGAGGCTGTGGAGTTTAAACGATGCTGAATTGGCACTACGGGGCATCATTACACCACCATGAAGCTTTGATACAGGTCAGGATGGATCCATGATTTCATGTTGTTTACACCAAATTCTCATCAGACCGGACAGCGTTTTTCCAATCTTCTATTGTCCAACTTTGGTGAACCCAAGTGAATGACAGCCTTGGTTTAGTGATCTTAGCTGACAGAGGCTGCCGGTGTGGTCTTCTGCCCATTGGTGCTTATTAGAGTTGCCTTTCTGTCATCTCAAAACCAATCTAGATGTTTTCCTCTGACCTCTGGCAACAACAAGGCATTCATCACTGGATATTTTTGGACCGTTCTCTGTAAATGCTGGAGGTGATTGTGTGTAAAATCCCAGTAGAGCCGCAGTTTCTGAAACAGTCAGAACAGCGAATGTGGAACTAGCAACCATGCTACCTTTAAAGTCACTTAAATCCCCTTTCTTCCTTATTCTGATGCTCAGTTGGACTAATTCCAGGTTGTCTGGACTATTTCTAAACGCCATTAAGTTGCTGCCATGTGATTGGCTGGTTAGATATGTGTGATATCTGCAACCTGGGAATGGTGACAAAAACAACAAGCATGTGCCTTGTCGGATCTTGGAGACTGTGCAAACTGTTGTAATTCTTCTCTTGATGGTAGCCTCAGACCCACTTGTCATCTCCAGTGACGATCCTGCACACGAAGGCTGGATCATCCGGACTGCTGATGGACCCAGAATGTGACGTTTTCTCTCCGCTCTAGTTTCAGCTTCATGGAGAAATTTCAAATATGGACACTGAAGTGCAAAAAAAAACAAAACGTGTAATACAGAGCCAGATATCTAATTGCTTGGGTCTAGTGGCACACTGGTGTTTTTAGATGCTGGGGGTCACCACAAGGCAGTATCACCATGGGCGTAGCGGACGCGGGGTACACGGGGGACATGTCCCCCACACTTCCCGTATCTGTGCCCTCTGTCCCCCGCACTTTTTTACAGCCATTACAACCACTTAATTCATTTCTAACATGTGGAAACACGTTTTTCCGAGCCGCCCTTAAACGCATCATTAGTAGACCGCGTTAAACGGCGGCCGTTTAGCTTTAAACATGTCCGCTAAACAAACCAGGAAGCAGAAAACTCTGGACAGTTTTTTCCCAACAAACCGTGTGAGTTGAGTAATGCTGTTTCATGGTGATAATGTTTAGCTAATACAAAGATATTTTATGTGGGATATTATTGCCCGGGACTTTGGCTAAAAGACTTTGAAGAGGACTTTGTCATCCTGAGTTAGCTAAGCTAACTCGCTAGCTTAGCTAACTAAATGTCAATGTAGTTAGCTAAGCTAGCTGATTATAAACCCACTCCTCCTTCATTTCTGTACAGAACATGTGCTCTGGTGCTGATCATTTTAAACAGGAATGGTGTTTTACAGAACTTTTGGTGTTCAGTGTTTTCATGTGGCACTTCATTATCTGGCCATGCACCGTGTAGATGCCCCGGGTCCTTCTATGTCAACTCAACCACAGTTGGCAGCTTTAGATTTTAGATTTTAACTTTGATAGTATATAATTTATTATTGTTATTTTAAAAAAATAAAGTTGGTTCCTTGGTGCTGTGCTGTTTGTGGTTAGTGGTTCTTTACCTGCTAAGGAGAGGTGCAGCTGAATGTGAGAGGATGATAAATCACTCAATGGACCTCTGAACAATTTGTCCCCCCACTTTTAAAATGACGGCTACGCCACTGAGTATCACTACAGATGACTGACAGGTATTCTTCAACAGGACACCATTACTGGACCCCTCCTCCTACAACTATGCAAATATGATTTTTTTTCTCTTCCCCAAACTCAAGGGGGTCATCAAGGGGACCTGTTTTGAAGATGTGAACGGCATCAAGACAGCTGTGACGACGGAGCTGTGGAGGATCCTGGAAGAGTCCTTCCAGGAGTGCATGGCGGCGTGAAGGCAGAGAAGGATGGGGAGGTACGTTGTACGTTACGACTCCAGGGGGATTACTTCAAAGAGGAAAGCTTGTAGTTTGTAGTTTGGGTTTGAAATATATCTTTTGTGACACCAGTCCTGGAACTTTTCTGACACACCTCCTAAGTCACACTGCTGCTGAATGTGCCCATATTTTAGATTAACAATAGTGGGTGTAAACGTTTTTTTTTGGGAGTGCCCAGAGACATCGAGCGATGGGTTATACCTCAGTTTTATGCAAACAAGGAGTGGGTAACGCAAGGCTTCATGCAGAGCCGGCCCTAGGAATAGGCAGTATAGGCAAATGCTAAGGGCGCCGACATCCACGGGGGGCACCACAAGCTTACCCGGCTAACTAACATGTATTCAGGCAAGTATTTATCAACAAGCGGTGATGCAGTTTCTCTACCTGTAGCAGCAAAGACGGTATGTTAGCGTCTTTGCTGCTATTTATTATTAGAAAATCCATCCATCCATTATCCATACACCGCTTAATCCTCACTAGGGTCGCGGGGGGGGGGGCTGGAGCCCATCCCAGCCGACCTAGGTCGAAGGCAGGGGACACCCTGGACAGGTCGCCAGTCCATCGCAGGGCTTATTAGAAAATAATCTGTCAATTTTACAACATACATGTTTCCTCAGTTGGTAAGAATGTGTGTTGATGCATGTGATGGAAAACAAAGGTTCCCACTTCTACTTTGTGGAACTGTACAAGTCCCCTGTACAATGGCACATGTGACATGGGTTCCCACTTAGAAAGCATGGAGTGATGTCCAGACTGGATGAGTGTTAAAGAAATGAATATATACTTTGGTGCATAAAAATAATCAGTTCTCAAACATTTTCAAATACATTTTTGAAGCGTAGAACTTACTGAAATAGAGCACAAGTATGTGGTTTTGATAACATATGCTAAAAATATGTAATAAGTGTAGAATGTAATAACGTAATAACCATATAACAGAAATAAAACAACTGTACCGTGTAATATCATATGTATTTAAACACAATAATTCAAGTAGTAACAGAGTATTGTTCCATAAATACAACCAGGGGTTCAGTTGGGATTTGTAATTTGGGAGAACTCTGGTTTCAGGGCTGCTATGGGTACAACAGCAACACTGACAGAATAAAAATCTTTGTACATACAAATGCAACAATTTATAGTTGTTAAAGAGTTGGCCTATGATTGATGTCATTTGACATACTGCACAAGAATTCCAACAAGGTGGGATCTGCACTGAGAGATCTCTGCTGAATGTGGCAATATGCAAAATGGCCAGCTGATGACAGCAAAAGCTTTCTGCGAGAGCACTCTGCTGTTTATCAGCAGCAAATATAAGAATGATGGTGCTATGCTTCCACTATAGTAGGAGGAAATGTTACACAATATGAAGTAACTGTTTTTCATTCACCAGTATTTACAATAAGAATTGAGGGATTATGCCACTACAGTAATTTCAAAGTCACAGCAACTGGAAAATTATAGTATACAGTTGGAATTTTAATTGACTTTTCATGTGTGTTGACTGTTATTTTTGATGTATCTAGAGTGCAAACATAGGACACTTTCTGTTATTTAACAGCACATGAACAGTACATCATATGAACTGCAAATGCTAAATAAATTCATATAATAACGAGCGTACTGGCAACTCATTACCACCTGTCAATGAAAAAGATTTAGTCTTTTCTGTTCTGGTTATAGTGATGATAACTCTTCAATCAAATCTCATGTGACAGATTTTCTATTGACATATTCCCATAATACTGAAGCAAGAAAAAAAACAAAAGGTTCGCCGGTTTTCAAACTCATTGTATTCTCTCTGAACATTGCAAGCATAGACCGACTGATAATGCAATTTAAAAACGTAAATGTAAAAAAAATGAAACTGAATTACATACCGTGGCCTGTTTCTGTCAAAGTACACAGTCATGCAACAGTTAACACGCTGATGTTTTCCTGTAGTGAACTTAGTGAAACATTTAACATGCACAAGTTTGTACACACTACAGCTGCAGTTAGTCTGGAGTCGTTAGGCCTGAAGGTATGAACGAAGACGTGCTTTAACTGCTGACTGACGATCGAAAACAAATGACAATGACCATCACAATGCAGTATTACACGATTATCGTCAGTTGAAATAATAAACTGGAGTTATTAGTTAGATGGAGGCTAGTGATAGTGTTTAATTTATGATACTTGCAGAAATGCTTTCTTGTTTTTCCATTACAGTGAAATCAGAGCTTTGAATTGACTTCAGTTTGAACATATTAGACCAGTTTGCCTTCACACAACAGCTTCTTGAGACGTTTAGAGATTTCTTTCATTTTCACTCCATATATGATCGGGTTAAAGAGAGGATGATAGATTACTATTTGTAAAGTCATTATCAAATGTGCAGTTTTGGGAAAATAAACTTGCAGCCGAGCTATAATGACATCATACGAGCACAAAACTGAAAGGCTGATTAAGACCAGCAGATGAGGTAAACAGGTCTGTGCTGCTTTTGTTCTGACTTCTTTGCAGCTTCGATAAGATATTATTAGAATCCTTGTGTATGTAAACAGTATGAAAAGCAGGGGGAGAATGGCTACATTAAGCAGAATAACCACGCCATATACTGACAGTGTTCTCGAGGTCACACAGTAAAGCTTGGAAAGTGCGTTATTACAAAAAATCCCAGTCAAAGTAAAGCTACAGAGTTGTAAATTCTTAGTCATTACAGCTGATGGCATAAGCTGAATAGCAGGCAGAAGCCAAGCTAAAAGCAGCAAAACACCGACGGTTGTTTTTCTCATGATAATTGGATATTGCAGAGGTTTACATATAGACACATACCTGTCATAGGCCATGGCTGCTAACAGTAAGAATTCAGATCCGCCTAGAGAATAATAAATAAATGACTGAAGAGCACATAGTGAACGAGCTATGACCTGCTTGTCAGATAAAAAGTCGATCAACAGCTTTGGGTAGATGTTAGTGCTGAAAACAATAGAGTTTAGTAACAAAGCTGCAACGAAAATGTACATCGGCTCATGGAGGCTCTTCTGAATCCAGATGATGAACAAGATAATTAAGTTAATGCAGAGTATTAGAACATACACAGTAAACATAATTGCAAAATACAGAAATCTGTATTTTTGCAGTTCCACATGGCCACCAAAAGTTAGATATGTTACATTAAATTCATCATTCATTTGGTCCATGAAAACTGAACGTGAAATAAAACAGGCAGATTAACGAACTACAACTTGCACAAACATACAAACGTTGTTCTTCCATCACAAATGCACTTCGAGTGTTCACCCCAAAGTGAAGCGTCTGAGCCTGTGGAAAGTTTTATCTGAATGTTTAACCCTCCATGGATCTCATTAAACTCTTTCACGACTAACTTGAAAACAAACTCATTAAACCCTGGAGACTTAAACTTTGACCTCGTTCACTGTGTCGTCTGCACAGCTCGTTAAATGAGAGGAGCCAGGTTTCCATGCAGCTCAAACTTCGAAGAAACTTCAAGAAAAAAGTGAATCAATGCTAATTTACATCCCCTTCTGTTGTGTGAATATTAGTCCACTGGAGCGTTGACACAAACCAAATATAGTGGCTATCAAACACTGTGGATGTTTTCCCCTTTTTAATGCCTTTCAACACTGAATCATAGGCAATTTAATTTTTGACAAGAATTTACCAAAGAAGATTCTTTCATGTCAAGGGCAAACAGATTTCTACAACGTAAGGTCAACATGGATGGAGCTTTGACTTCCTTCAAGTCAGTAATTAGTACATGCATCTTTGCCTCCAATTGTAGTATTGAGCCTGTGTGGATAAGTCTCAGTCTTACCCCATTCTTTTTAGCCAAACTGTCTCAAGATTCTGAGTTGGTTTGAGGTCTGGGCTCTGACTCAACCACTTTGTCGTCGTTGCACCATCGTTTAAAAGATGCTTCAGGTCATTGTCTTGCTGGAAAACAAATCTTCTATCAAGTGGCAGATCTCTTGCAGACTTGCATCAGGTTGTCCTCCAGTATTTCCCCTTTGTTTTGCTGCATTCATTTCACCCTCTGCCTTTACAAGCCTTCCAGGGCCCGCTGCTGAGAAGCATCCCCACATGATGGTGCTGCCACCACCGTGCCTCATGTTGGGGACTGTGTGTTGGATGACGTCGTCTTACTGTGCCAGCCCATTCTGCAGCACACGATGGTCCGGCTCCACCACGCTAACATTCTGCCGTTGGAGGTCAAAACCTACTGGCTTGTCTTTTATTTCTTTAAAGCAGGGGTCTCAAACTCGCGGCCCAGGGGCCAATTGCGGCCCGCGGAACGATATTTTGTGGCCCCCTACCTGAAATCAAAGCTTGGTGTCAGTGTGGCCCATGTGTTTTTTCCCTTGTGTGAGTTGTTGGCCTGGGCATTTTATTTTTTTAACACTTGTGGGCTACCATATCTCAGGCTCGTTACAACAACACGAATTACCAGCGTGGGTCACTTAAAAAGGTGTTTCAGGGCTGTCACCGAGTGGAGGGAAAATACATCCTGTCACCCAGTGCAAACACGTTTTTTTATCACTCAGCCCCAGTCATGTCGTTTTCAAAACCTGCTGTGGAGAGAAAGATTGGCAATGAGCACAGATGATTTCAGGAGGAATAGGAGATGCAATATTTTTTTGTTGAGTACAGTGGCATCCTGATGTGTCTAATATGCACAGATAAAGTTGCGGTGCACAAAGAGTATAACATCAGACGTCATTACTCAACTAGATTGCTGAGGAGCATGAAAAATACCAGGGAGGTGAGCGAGCGGACCGGGTCGCAAGCTTAAAACATGTCTACTGGGGCAACAAGATTTTTTCAAGAAAGCAAGCAAAGAGAGTGATGCGGCAGTCGAAGCTAGCTCCGTGGTGAGTGAGCTCATTGCTAAGGCAGGAAAGCCATTCAAAGACAGCGAGTTCATCAAACAGTGCGTGTTGCAGGCTGTAAGTATAGTCTGTCCGGAAAAGAAGGGTCAGTTTAGTCACATCTGCCTTTCAGCCAACACAGTGGCAGAGCGCATGTCTGTCATGTCAGGTAACATTTACGATCAACTGCGGGACAAAGCTAATCACTTCCATTCATACTCAGTCGCTCTTGATGAGAGCACAGATGTCACTGACAGTGCGTGGCCCACAATATATGTCCATAGTGTTGATGACAATTTTGAAGTAATGGAGAAGTCGCTCACAATGATTCCAATGCATGGCCAGACCACCGCTTAGGAGATATTCTGCCAGCTGTGTGATTCCATTGTGGATGCCGTCTTACTATGGAAGAGTTTTGCTGGAATAACAACTGACGAAGCGCCATCAATGACAGGTGGGATAAATGGACTGGTGGCACTTGTTCAAAGAAAACTGGAAGAGGAGGGCATAGAGGAGGCCATTGCTCTGCATTGCATTATCCATCAGCAAGCCCTTTGACTGCTCCTGTATTAAAGGATCCCAAATGGCTAATGGACTTAGCTTTTCTTGTTGACATCGCACAGGAGCTGAATTTACTGAACAAGAAGTTACACGGCCAGGGCCAGCTTGTCACTGCTGCATATGACAATGTCAGAGCATCCTCCACAAAACTTGTGTTATGGAAAGCCCAGCTTTCCCAGACAAACCTCGGCCATTTCCCAGCATACAAGGCACTCATGGATTGAGGCACTCCATTCAGTGGTGAGAAGGATGCTGGAGGCCATGACAGTATTGTTGCTTAAACAACTTGAAATGACAAAACACAGTCCGTCAGTAAAACAAAATGAAGAAAATGTAGTGATTTGCTCCTGCTGGGATTTAAAATATGACCTGTCAGAGTTGGCGCAGCATATATTTCCGACATTTTCTGTGAGTAAAATGTTGATACCTGCTCTTCATCAATGCATTAAAACATAATGACACCACTATAAATATGGTCACTGAGTTCAAGCAAGCATTTATTGGATAAATGGGTTCTAGAATGGAGAGAATACTGCATAAATATGATTGTATTGGTAAAGTTAATAGAACAGTCCTTAATTTGTATTGGTAAAAGAAAAGAAAATGTAATTTAAACACCTTACAAGGAAATTACAACACTGCAAGACTATTTAAGAAGTCAAGAGTATATTTTATTTTAATCTGACATGACAGAGCATCTTCTTTATGTGTTTGGAGATTTCTTTCATTTTTACTCCATATATAATTGGATTAAACAGAGGACTGTACAAAACCACTTGTAAACTCATCATTAATCTCACAGTTTTTTGAAAATCTGATTTCAGTTCAGCTATAATGACATCATATGCACACATAGCGGAGAAACTAATTAAAACAAACAAGTGAGGCAAACAGGTCTCTGCAGCTTTCCTCCTCACATCT
>NW_007580111.1:31280-56951 GCF_000690725.1 Stegastes partitus | reverse complement strand
GAGTTCTTTTTCTTTTTTGTTTGTACATTTGTAATTCTTCTTGCTTTTTTCATTTCTTATACAATTCTTTAAGATGCACCTTTGTTATTGTTATTTGATCCTCCGCCATGCTGTTTGTACATGTCCACTTGTTAAATAAAGTTGTTTTTAAAAAAAAGAAGAAGCTGGCTGTGCTTGTCACAGTTCTGATTGGTTGTGGTGGTCACATGACAGCCCAGAATGAGGAAGTTGTGATGTTTTTGTTAAGGAGTTGGATCGTAGCTGTGCGGTGCTAAAGTTATCCGTCGTGCTGTTTGTTGTTAGAAAAGTGATCCAACCACTACACATTGAACCCACCCATTACAATGTCATTAATAATAATTACATTAATTACAGCCCAAATCTTTCTTTCAGTTTCTCTGTCATGTCGCTGCTTCATTAGGGGGATTTTTTTCTGACGGACAAACTTCCAACAAGCTGCTTTAAACCTCAGAGAGACTGAGGACATTTGCAGTTGCACACAAACATCATGTAAATCCCACAAAATCTGCTGACATGTTTTTTTTCTCAGAGGCAGCAGCTCTGGGCCACAGGAAAGCAGATCACCCAGGAGAGCCTTAAATGTGCAGGTCTTTGGGCCTGTGAACCAGCACACAGCGCCAGATCCTGTACTGGAGGTCCAACCCCCTCATGTGGTGTCAAAGGTGAGGGCTGATCCATCCCAAACTGTGAGAGGCCATGAAGAAGAGACTCTGTACTGAGGGCACGTCTGCTCGCTCATAGAGGGTTCTCAGCAAAAACAGCAGATCATTACAAAACGGGACGAATCAGCTCACCTCAGTCGAACAGCTCAAAAGCTTTTTGTACACAGTCGGCTGAATTTAGCCACAACAATAGAACTGAGACTTCTATCTCAGAAAGTAAAACCATTTACATGCTGCAGTTATATTGTTGTTAAGTGTAATTGTATAATAATATGTCACACGATTTATCTTTTTTTTAAGCATATGCTCAAAATACATGTTCTCTGTTGTAGCAGATTTTTTTTTTTTGCCACATCTTATAAAGTCGTCCTCAAATGTATTCAGACCCTTCCATTAAAGAAAAGGCAAAATTCACAATAGTTACTCAAATAACTTAAACTGAAAAAAGTAATAATAAATACAAATTTGCAAAATTAAAGACATTGCTATTGAATTGTGATTGAAAATAATAAAATCAAATAAAAAATAAATTTAAAAAAACTGTCCTGGATAAATTAGAGCACTTTGCTGATGAGCAGTGGGCCAAAATCAGAATATCTGTTTTTTTTTTTTTTTTTTATATTTCTGTTGAACCACAATTCAAAGCAATGTCCTGATTTTCATTTAATGTTTATTTATTATTACTTTTGTCAATTTCAACTTATTTCGGTGACAGCTGTTTTTTTTTTTCTTCCTTCTTTAATGGGAGGGTATGAATACATTTGAGAGTGACTATACATATTTTATGATTATCTGATTTTCTCTTCACCCTGTCTTTTCATAAATAAACCTGTTAGCAGTTGCACAACAGTCTTCTGAGCGTTTCGTGAGGACTTGCACAGCGCGCATTAATATTATATCTTCTTCATTTTGCTCTTGATTCAATCATTTGTTATGATATATATTTATCTTATTGCATTTTCATGTTAATGTGGTTTTTATTTACAGTACAACTTATATTTCCTGCTTTTATTGCTTCATTTCAGCATTATAAAATAATATAACACTCCAAAATGTAACTGCGTATACCTTTTGCTTGCACATTGCATACATTGCATCAGATATTTCTCTGTACAATCCCTCTGCAGGAGACGTGGCTGACAGGCGATTCAAAGCAGTGAGGAACACATGTTGTAAAATCACATTACATTACAGGGCGGTAATGAGCAGAACTCTCAGAGAGGCAGACCATAATATTAGCAAAATAAAATGATAAAAGTCCCTTCAGAGAGCGGTGAGGATGGCTGAGGAATTCATCATCACCTCTTTGACACTTATTCAAAACACTTCCTGAAGCAGAGCCATTAGAATTGCCAGAAGCTCCTCCCACTCCTTGTATGAACTGTTTTCCTTTACTGCTGCAGTATGAGGTGCAGGTCTGACATGTTCTGCAAAAGCTTCTTCGATGTGCTTTAAAATCCATATGCACATGAATAAATCGACTACTTTCGTTGAATTTCAGAGAATTTGCTCTAAAAGCAGCCAAATAATATGAGAGCAGAACTAAGCAGGAGAGTTGAGGGTTAGACGGCTAAACAACAAGCTGAAACTCTCTATAAAGCTCTGCAAAGGATTCTTCTCCAGGTTCAAGTGCTTACTTTCTGTTGGTTGATCAATGTCAGCCTTGTCGACTACCGAACTACCACAAAAGGAGGCTTTGAGCCCTCTGAGAGGTGTTTACATGTCTGACTTTATACTTCACAGCTGTGCAGGAGGCAGTCATGAAGCTTTACGTGTGTGTGGTTAAGATGACGGCTTACTTTCAGGATGGGTGTTTTGGACTGAGTGTTCATGTACTAATGACTACTGAGAGAACACCGGCCTGCTGATGGACATCCCAGCTGGTGTTATCCCATCGTACATGATCTCTAGGTTTGGTTTTCACATTATCATTTGATAAACTGCTGATAAACTTATAAAAACATCATTACAGGTGTATGAATGTGATGTGACAAAAGCAGATCACATGTGGAATGAGGTGTGACCACAGTTTCAGCCAAATTGTTACGCCACTGAATGGAATGTAAAAGATGATTGGCACTGAAAAGGTGAAAGTGAAGCAGAATAACCCAAAGTAATAGATGGAAAACTAATTTCAGGGCAAAACACGACTAAATCATTTGATGTTTCGTATTTGTAACCTTTAGGGAGTGCAGACCAGTGGAGCTTTAGGACTATCGTGGAGAAAAGCTTCTTGTTTGAGGTGTTTTCATTGTAACTGATGTGATTCCAGGTCTTTTGTTGTGTGTTTCTGGGCTGGTAACACATGACTAATAATATGATAATGAAGGACAATGTGTTTATTTATAAACGTGGTCATTCCAAAAACACTGGGAGGGTCATGACTAATGAGAAGGTGATGCACGTCAGCGATCAGAACTTTCTTTATCTGACCCTACATCCACATACCCTTCTTTTTACTGCATGTTTACAGTTCCTGACATTCGTCGGTGACTTTTTAACTCCGTAAAAACACAAAAACTCCAGAGAGCTACGTAATGTACCAAACTTGTCCGACTGCTTTGACACTTGAGATGATGGTGATTATGTTCTGTTCCGCTTGCAGAAGCAGTAGAACCTGACTTAGGTATTTCATCATCAAGATGCCACCTTTGTGGTGTGACATGTTGAAAAACTGCATGCCAGCGCTTTGCAATCCAGTAATGCCAGAGTCTCAGCCGAAGACGTTTGCCGATGCTCACAGGTATCGATGGAATTGCTCTGTAAGGTAAATCCCTTTAATTCTTCATATTACGATAAAAACAAATCAAATTGTCAAGGACTTTTTACCGAATGTATAGTCGTTTAAGAATGAAATTATGCTAAAACATTTAGGGAACTTTAAGAAAACACATCATTGGTACTTAGAGTTTGAATTTAATTGACACAACTTTGGTTCAATTTCGTCTCTCGTTGTTTAGCTGTAAAGTGAACGATCCCGTGTGACAATGAGGCAAAACTAATTTCAAACATTTCCTCCGACACTTTAAGTCGCTTGAATACAGGTTCACACACTCCACTATACGATTAACTACTGTAGGTTTAAACTGTCACCTGTCGTGGAATCTATCCAAAGTGGCATCAAGAATCATTCTTCTGGTGACCATTTGGTATCTTAAAAGATGTTTATGTCTCAATAGATCAATAAAAAAAAACAGCTGAAGGATCTTAAGTGTATAGATTACAACTTAACACACCCGTTTTCTCATCTTTCCTCCACTGTTTTCTTCTTTTTCTGATGGAACCAGATGAATGGACGACTGGAGCCTCCCTACAGATCTGTGTCCAGTTCAAGTTGGCAAATTCAGTTCTTCGGTGAAGTCATGTGGAATGTAACAATGCTTCTAAGGACTGAGTGAACTGATAGAACTGCAGTGAAAACCACACTGGCTGACGTGGAAGAAAAGATGTGTTTTAATTAGAAAATAGGGGCCACTAGTGGTATTCATACATGGGTATGTTGTTCCACCCCGTGTGAAAGAAGCGGGAAAACAGTTTTTGGTCAGCTGATGTTAATCAGCCCCCTTGTTACAACATAAGGGTGAAGATGTGGAGATAAAAACCGCAGGGATTCATGGAGGTTTGGATTCCCAGATCATCATCAAAAACAACCTGGGAACAAGAAAACAGAATCAACTTCCGAGGTGAGCTGGTAATATATTCATCGGTAAACTTAAGTCATTTAAAAAAAAAAAAAGAAAATGTAAAACTTTTAACATTATCGTGATAATCTATAATTTTGTAAGGTGTCAATTAATTAAGAAAACATAAAATTCTAATGTACTGTAAAAAAATAAATAAAAGAAAGAAAAAAAAGAGCAGAAAATGAAGCCATGACAAAGAGGGAGGTTGGCCTATCTTGTAATTTGTCCGCAAACAATCACGTCATAGCGTTTAGGCAGGCGAGAACTGAGGAAGTAAGGAAGCTAAGCTAAGCTAACCTAGCCTAAGTAAAGCCAAAATCAGGTCTGGACTAAAAACTACTGAAAACCAGAAATGGTAAGAAAAATTTTATGTTAATTTTGTTATTATTATTATTATTTGATCACATTTAAAATATCAATGTTAACTGGTGTTTATTAGCAACTGTTTGTGCATATGGATGAGTCGGCCAACGAGCCTCGAAGGCAGCGAGCTTTTAAAACCACATTCCACATGCATTGTTCTCACATATGAACAGGTATGAACGTAAAAATGCAGTTCTCGAACTGACTGCACAGGGTTTTCCACTGCTACTGTAGGTTTGTGATCTTTATATGGAATGTTATTCTTGCGCGGCCTGTTTTACCGTAGCGCCATGCCATTTGGTCGCGTTCCATTTTAGGAAGGCGACCATTACAAGTCGATGTAACCTACATTTTAGGACAAAAAAAACCAAGAAAACTGTCTTACAGTTAATAGTTACAGAATCTAATGACACTGTAACTGTACAAATAACTGCATTTTAAGACTTTTTATCCAACTTCTAGTTTCACTTTCATTGTTGCATTTTTTTACATGCGTCACAACCTGCTGTACATGCAAAATACTGAAGTATGTAGGATTATAGACTGCATTTCCCATCTGAGGATAAATTCATTTTGTTGTCAAAGCTAAATTTAACTCCTCACTTTGCTAACTTAGTCAAATGAGACGTGTACTCCATGTCTCTTTTCTACAACACTTCAAAATATTATGGCCCCATGTGAAAATATCCTATGATGCTGTCCCTTTATATTCTAATTCTAAATGATCCCAAATGAAAACATGTAACAGTTCACATCAATGTAAAGTTTTGGGTTTCCATTACAATCTCAGGAATCGTTCACTATACTGTTCACAGTATAAGTTTAGATGTAATATGAGCACATTAATCTGACAAATTTTCTCTTCTTTCTCTTTCAGGCTCAGCTGAGTCGTCCAGTGAGTAAACTGGTTTATTCTGACCGTCATCATTTGTGTTCCATCAAATATATTTTATTATCTTTTGTCTCAGTTTCTTGACACGGTTACATACATGTCACATCTCTGACACAGACGATGTGTAGAAATCTGTGTTTGTTCATCCCATCTTAGGTTCAGTGCCAAAGTGATCGTGCGGGGGTCAACGCCGTTATCGTGTACGATGACCAGACATATCGGATGTTCCCTGTAAGTAGACATCAGAATCATTCATGCATTTACTTCCTCCCAGCTTGTGGAGGCCTCGCAACCAAATCTGTGTCACAATTCTAACTACATTCATTTATTTATTTTCAGATCCCACCGGCTGGTGTGGTTGAAGCAGCAGCGCCCAGGTAAACAGGGACATTTCATCTATATATATGTATATTAGCAACCATTCACAGTTCTTATTCTCCTTATCAGTGCTCTGCTGTCGGTGATGCTTGTGTTCCAGTCACAGAGACACTTGGTGACCTTTAGTTGGAGTTTTTGAGTTTTTAGTGTCATACAAATCCCACCAAAAGCCACAAACAAGTAAAGTGCGAGTGGTGAATCAACCGGTGACATTTTTAATTTCAAAAAAGTTGTTTATTTTGAGAACTTTAATACCTAAGATGTCTGTGAGGATTCTCAGCCATCCAGGTTATTCTGGTAGATTAATCATAACAACTGGACTCGCTTGAGTTCCTTGAAGACGTTTCACCATCCAAGAGGAGAGTGTATGTGACCACTTTCACACCGAGTCACAAAAGACCCTAACGAACCCCACTGTGGCAGGTGGAGCACTGACGGCTCACATAACGAGGGGGAGGAGCAACAAACCCCCAATTGAAACTGAAACTCAGGTGTTAATGGCTCCTTAAGGATATGTGGGACTCCCAACTAGTCAGTCAGAACTGATGAAGCCTCTTGGATGAGAGGTGGAACGTCTTCAAGGAACTCAAGCAAGTCCAGTTGCTACGATTAATTTAACACCAAAGCATCTTGAGACAACAGCTATTGTCATCTTTGTGTATGGTTACCATGGTTACAGCTGTTATTCTCATCTTTGCAGAGACTAATGTTGGTAGACTCTCTTCAGTAAATCCAGTCAATGGTACCAAACTCTCAGTGTCTGAACAGAACCGCTCTTTCTCACCTGACGTTGCTGCAGCGACAGTGTTTCTCCGCTGAAGAGCAAAAACTCAGATGATTCACTCACTTGTTTGTTGAAATGCTGTTTACTGTCTGGGCTAATATGAATACAGTTGCGGACTGTAAAGCGCTTCTTATTAACGCAGGTCAAACTGATAAATCATCTTCTGAGATATATTTTTGAAGAGGAGGAATGTTTTACTTATCGAGAGCTGCGATGTGTGAATCTGCAGGTCACCGACATCAAACCAGTGATTAGTTCATTCCTCTATTTGTGTTTCTCGACCTTTATCGCTCCATTTTCCTCCAAAATTGTAAAAGATCTGATGCTTCATTCTACCATCGCAGTCACCGTGTTGTTTTAATGGAGAAAGAAAAGAAAAAAAGGACTTTATAGCTGCATTGACCTGATTTTTTTAATAGATTTTTTACGCAACGTTCAAGCTCTGCAGCAGAAATATGAACAAACAAGCGTCCATAATGTTTATTTTATTTTTATTGGACCTTTTTTTTTTAATCAGGTAAAACTGTTTGAGAACCAGTTCTGATTTGTAAACATGAGCTGACCAAGAGGCGCCAGCAGGAACAAATACACATGTCAATTACAGACACAAACAGACACATAAACACAACATAGAACAAAATTAAACACGTAAGAAGCATGGGAGCACATGCATGTGAGTGAAAAACGATGTGCATGAGGTGGAAGAATGTATGTGTATATATACAAGTATGTAAGTAAAATCTGGTGTGATCAACAGGAGCAACAGTCAACTACAGTCTGTTGGATTGTGGAGTCAGAGTTACAAGTTTGAGGGTATTTTGTCAGGTGTCCCAGTCGTTAGCTGCTGCAAAGGAGTTACGGCTAAAAATAGTCGAGGTATTGGGGATGATGAGCTGGATGTATTCACTAGACCTAGTATGATAATAATTATGGGCGACTTGAAGAAGAGAGGACAGGTAGGGAGGTGTCTTGGCCAGAATTGATTTGTAAATGAAATGAAGCCGCCGAGTATGAAGGGAGGGACACCTCACCGGTTTATAGAGGTCGCAGTGGTGAGTGTGGCTGGGTGCATTAGTGGTGATGTAGCTGATCATACATTATGGCATTAATATTTAACTGAATCATTAAATCAAATTAGCAGTATGTCGGTAGGAATGGCGCAAGAATTGGAGAAACGTACCTCAAGTATGATTATTTGGAGCAGCTTTAATGCATCGGATCCTCCTACTTGACTATTTTAACTGTGTTACATTTGCATTCATCACACCATCTAAATGTATTTATCGTTTTCTTTACTTCGTAAGTCGTTCTGTTATTCAGCTTCACCCCCTCACGGCTCTGAGAGTAACCGAGTTACATGTTTGAAGCTACGGAGCATTCGTGGCCTCACAGTTTTCTTTCTCCGCTCTCTGTCGAAGTTTGTCTCTCAAACAGACTCTCGTGTTATCAGACCAGAGCTCAGCGCAGCTCTCAGATGTACTGACCTCAGTCCAGCACACAGCCGGAGCTTCCTGCACTCTGACACCGAACTGACAGAGAGAAGCAAGCGAGCCTGCTTGCTAATGCTAATATATTTATTGCCATGGACACATGCTCCAAAAGTGCTCCTGCTTTGTGTCATAGTGCACATATCAGTGAGCGTATCTGGGATTGTGTGGAGCTCGTAGTCAGTTCTGGAAGTTCATGAAGAAGACAAGTAGAGAGTAATTTAGGCGCTATACAGTCGTCCTCAAATGTATTCATATCCTTCCATTAAAGAAAAGGCAAAATTCACAAAAGTCACTCAAATAACTAGAAACTGAAAAAAGTAATAATAAATAAAAAAAAATTACTAAATAATAATTTAGTGAAATAAGACATTGCTTTGGAGTTGTGGTTGAAAAGAATAATTAAAAAAAACAAAAAACTGTCCCATACAAATTAGAGCACTTTGCTGATGAGCAGTGAAATCTAAACACCTGTCAACAGGTGCAGACGTCTGACTGAGAGTCACAGAAAACACTTGATGGCAGTGATTGGCTCAAAGGGTTGTTCAACAAAATATTAGTTTATGTTTTTTTTAAATTTTATTTTTTAAATACTTCTGCTGAACCACAATTCAAAAGCAATGTCATGATTTTCAATATATATATATATTTTTTAATTACTTTTGTCAATTTCAACTTATTTCAGTGACCGTTGTTTTGTTTTTTTTCTTCTTTAATGGGAGGGTATAAATACATCTGAGGACGACTACACATATATATTATGTGGATATGTGATCTAATTCCTCAACCACAGACGGTCTTTGGCAGACCATTCATGGGGCAACTTCACACCATTTTCTCTAAATTAGATTTTAAGACATTTTTAACCAGATTAAAGACGCCCTTTCTTATTGACTTCATGTTATTGAACAGATCTGCACATGATCTGAGACTGTCTGTGATAAGACATCCTCACTGGGACGATGAATAACAACACTTAGAAATTTACAGTAATTCATATTTTCATTCTCGTATTCACATGAATTAAGAGAGGTTTCTTTTTGTGTCAGAGCAGATGTGTAACAACAATCAAGCAGCTGTAATTTAGTGTCGTTTTCAACCACAGCAGGCCACAGTTTCCTAACAAAATGTTCTAAAGTAGCCTCTGAACATTACCAAACAGCTGAGAGACACATTCAGAGACGAGACACTCAACAGAGTGATGCATTTATTAGCTAAATTATTTTTTGCAACTACTTGGTTGGGACCAAAATCAGAGCAAAAGGAGAGAATTATGTGACAAAAACTCTGGATGAGTAAATGAACTGTTCACTGCACACAACACCACGGGATCCGCTTAAAGAGAGTCTGGTTTTGCCTAAACTTTTTGTCAGTAGAACTTGTTTTCTTCCTAATTAGGTAAAGTGTGCTATATTCTTGTTTCTCCTTTGACTTGCAGGAGGAGTCGTGATGCTCTCTGGGTGCTGATGGCTGCCTTTGGTGCGATGCTGCTGCTGCTTTTGGTCCTGAAGTTCTTTATGTGTTCTTAGTATATTCAAGCTCTCTGAACGCACTAATTTCAACTATTTCAACAATTTGGTCATTTTAAATTTCAATCAAGTAGGAATTTCAACTCTCAATTCCTAATGTATGTATTTATGACTTAGTTGTTGTACTTGGTGTGTTCTCTGCATCAGTTTACCCAAGTCTCTGTAATCCTGAACACTTGTTTTAATGTTGGTGCCTTATCACAATAAAAACGTGATGAGCAGTGATGAGTGAAGTGGTGGTAAATGAGGTCCAGGAAACCAAAGTGTCACGGATCAGGCTTAGAGACTCAGGCGCAGACAAATGATCAAGCATTTTACAAGCACAAAAGGTTTATTTACAAAAATATAATTAATCACAGGAAGTAGTTCAGGTTCGAAGGTCAACAGGAAGTTCAGCGGAGTAAACAATAAACAACTACTGGGTGAGCGGGAAAAAATTTCTGCAGGGAACAAAAGGCTACAGCGCCAACTCTAGGACTGGCGGGGAACACTACGGAAAATATCAACAAACATTTACTGAGATAATATTAGCGGAACAGGAACTAACAAACCCAGACTGAGTACTAAATTCAGTTAGGAATGAGATAATACATAACACATGCTAGGAAGACTGAGCTAGGGAATTACACGGAGACCAGGATGACTAGAAAACATACAGCAAACAGACGAGGGCCCGACAGAGATCAGGGGAACTTAGCATTGAATCCAGTGCAGAAGGGAGAAGGGGAAGGTGGACGGGGTGGATGTGGCAGTGGGGCAGATGCAGCAATGGAGTCGTGTCAGAGGAATTCCTTTTTCCAGAGATCCTAGGAGGTGTGGTGAGATGAACCGTGCAGGACTTTGACTGAAGAACTGGATGGTACATGCAGGTAAGGAGTCACAGATATTGTTGATAAAACCAGGTGGCGAGGAGGGTCCAGGACTGAAGGTACAAACAAGGTTGGAATTAGTACAAGCAGGATAAACAGAGCAGAGATTGTAAGCAAATTGCCTGTGTTAGATTGGTTCCTGTGCTGCTCCTTCTCCAACTCAACACCTACTCGACATCCAGTTGGACCAGCACCAAACAACCAGTTTAGGTGATGTGAGGCAGGGAAGCGAGCCCCTGGTGTCTTCTGGTGTCAAGCCACCCACTCCGGGGACTGTGGCAGGTAGGGAGTTTGACTTGGGCGGTACACTTGTGAAACGGTAACGCAGGTGTCCTAAGGCGAGCTCAGGGAGGACGGAAACCTCCCGTAGAGCAGAAGGGTAAAACACGCTTGGTCTTGATTTTTAGTATGAATGCAGACAGTGAAGGCGTGTAAGAAAAGTTCCCACTGTGATAACTGGCTTCTGGCGGCCAAGCGTTCGTAGCCATGTCCTTTTTCATCCTTCAATGTCAGCTCTTCCTATCATTGTGAAGCAGAATTCACCAAGCATTGGATCATCCACTGACTAACAGGGAACGTGAGTTGGGTCTAGTCCGTTAGGTTAGTTTTACCCCACTGATGATGTGTTGTTGCAGTCGTAATCCTGGTTTGGTGTATGTGCTTGGCTGAGGAGCCAATGGTGCGAAGCTGCCATCTGTGGGATTATGACGGAACACCTCTTAAGTCAGAATCCCGCCTAGACGTGACGATACCATGGAGCTGTGGATCTTTGGTTGGTCCCAGAGAGCTGGTTCTGATGGTTGCCCCTCAGCTGCATGCATAAATCACTTGCAGATGACCTGATTCTAGGTCAGGGTGTCGTGTCAGAGCAGCTCCCTCGCTATCCATTGAAAGTCATCCCTCAGTTGAAGCTTTTTGCCGTCGGTGTGAGTTTGTGCTGGTTTCTATCTTTCTCTGTGTGACCCTGTGATGGACATTTGACCTGTCCAGGGGGTACCCTGCCTTAAGTCAGCTGGGGTAGGCTCCACAACCCTACCCGGGATAAGGTAGTGTAGCGATAATGGATGGATCGAGGAATCATTGGAAACTCAAGACTGTCATGATGTACATGTTCTTTACAAGTGTGTGTAAACTTTTGCTCATAAGTATATATAATCACTTGGTTCTCATTCCCAGCATGTCAAACACTGCCATTTTGTCTGCGATACATTTGTGTTTTCTCTCATACAGCTCCTCCAGGTAATCTCTGGGGGAGTTCAGGGCAGCAGAGCATGTGTGAAAATGGTTCAGCAGTGAGGATTGATGTAAAAAACAGAACTGGCGTGTGCCCAAAGTTGGTTCCACACAGTCAACACTCCTTCACCTTTACACATTTTTTTGCAAAATGATGTCAATGTTTTTCCTTTTTTTTTTTTTTCCTCTTTCCTGCGTCTCCTCCTGATCTCTTTTGCATTTCAATATGTGGTAAACAAATAATAAGAATGTCACCTAATCAAACACAGCAAACAACATCATGTGAGCTTGTAATTTATGTATTATATGCTATAATGTGGATACTCAACCTGAGGATTAAAATACCTGTCTTTTTTTAAGTGCAATTGTTGTCTCCCCATGGATCACATGAAGTACACGCTGTATGGTACCAGCCCACATTGCGATTTGAACCCTGCACCTGATATTTTTAAGGCTGCTCTGCACAACGCACTGCCGTCACACCGTTCACCTACGTGTGTACTTTAATAACCTGAGCTTGATTCCATAAATTCCTCCAACGCTCTCTTGGCAGCGTAGGAGAACATTTTCTTCCCTTTGTGGGTGGTGAAGACGCAGCCAAGCAAGATCCTCCTTTATCCTCCACACAAGCAACACACGCTTCACTTCTCCGAGGTCACTTTGTTTTATGTCCACGGGTGAGATGTCTGAGGAGCTGACAGTAGTCGATGATCTGCAGGTTTCACCCTGCAGATGTGTGTTCTTTTTTGACCTGTGAGCTGTTAAAAAAAGTTTAGTTTTTTTTTTTTTCTGGAGTATTCCATCCCACAGATTTTATGAAAAACTTACACTGACAACAGGGAATGTGTACATGCTGACGGGCTGTACTTGCGGTTGTATTTGTTTTCTAGATGTGAGGGGGAGCATGATAAATATCACTAATTATATGCACCACAACATCGCTGACACTGTCAATTAGGGCTCGGCTTTCAAAGAGAAGCAGCAGTGGATCAACAATCAAGCAGCTGATGCACTAATTCAATTCAGTTATTCATCACAAGACCTTCAGGTGTCGAAGCTTGCAGCTGCAGAACAGATGTTGGATCAGTGTACAGGGAACCAAAAGGTCAGCAGGTAGATGGCGACCTAACAGGATGAGCTATGCATGAGCAGAATGAATGCAGATTTACCTTGAGGGACACGCATATTTACCTTTTATAAAATATCTTTTCAATTCTTCACTCCTCTTGTCTTAGTGTTTGCCTTCATCATTTCATGTCTGTGTCACTGAAAGGAAAGGCCACCCGTATTTTGACATTTTCCACAGAAATTCACAGCAAACAAGGATCTTACACACTGCTTTAACAGGGTAAATAATGAAAATGCAATGAAAGATCAGACTTTAGAGTACATAACTCCAATACGTGGCGAAGGGAACTCATGATCTCTACGCAAATTTGAGTTTTGTCTACGAGTACGTGCTTCTTCACTCGCTCCCAGTGAGTGGGAAGACAGAAATGTTTTCTATCTGCAGAGAAATTGAATATCCCTGATGCTTGGTATGTATGTGTTTTATGTTAAAGCACCTCGAGCTGCATTGGTTGCATGAAAGTATTATACAAATAAAGCAATATTATTATATAGTGAAGTAATGATATGCTAAAATCAAGGCTCCTTGTGTGGATATTTGAATAATCTTAGGTGCATTCATACCATTTTACAAATGTCCACACACTGGGCTCTTGTTTTCTGGTTGTCAGTTTGTGGTAATTTGATCAAACATGACGTTATCTGGAGATTTGCACCATGCGAGCAAAGTATAGATGATTTGTTCTGAGCTTTTGGCTGGTAATCCAGCTCTAAGTATGTTTAGAGGGCCTCATGGAACTGTTTTTATAAACCCGGTTTTACCATCTCACGCATTCACACCCACACAACATAGAGTTTCATTGATTTTCTGTCTTGTCTGGTCCTGCAAGGATAGCATATTAGCTTTCTGTGCAGTGTAAATAAAGCGATGCATACCGGGGAAATTATAATTTCATTCATAGGAATTTGTTGTTCAATGGTAGTAAATATAGTCCTGTGAAAATCAAGTTGTTTTTTTTTTGTTGAAATGTCTATATGTAGATTTATATATGCTGGAGGACACATCAAACAAACAGTAGTGGGGGTGGAACGGCCCTCAGTGATGGATTTATTGTATTTTCATGTTATTATGGGGGTCACACAGCTTCACAGAGAAGCAACAGAAAGAACGTTATCATTATTTTACCTCCGCGTGTGAAGAAATGTTTGCATCTCACTTAATTAATCATCGATTTAATGCACCATCTGGTGAGTTTGCTAAGAGTCCAGAATTAAACACACCCACGTCGCTGTCTGGCCAACAGGTGCATGCCGGTCTCGCTAACGAGCTAGTTACTTTTAATGAGGACTGTCTGCCTTCAGTTCAACTCTTTGCGACTGTTAACGTCAGTCGGAGCCGTGACTGCAGACACTCTTTCGGCTCCAAACTTTGAGGAGCTCAGTGACACAGATATGCTGAAGGGATTGCTTGTGTTTTACATGGAGAACGATTAAACGGAGGAGATGAGTCTGTCGGGCCAGACTGAGGAGGATGAAGACAGCTGAGTACAGCAACAAATCACTGATTTAGTCACTCTAGAGAACAGACCATCAACCACTGAGTCCCGAGCAAAGGACGGTTTTTTGCACTGTGTAAAAACTGTGCATCCTTTTATTTTTACTGTGTGTTTGTGCTGCAGTAACTGCACTGAAGTTTGTACTGTTCACACATCTTTGCAGTCAGTTTTGATGAACTGCTTGAGCTTTCTCCTCTAGTTAATGCTGCTAAGGCCCGACTGAGAACGGTAGATGAACAGTATATTTGTAATTTCTAATCAGGCTGCAAATATCCACAGATATATTTAAAGAGGTCGAATTATGCAAGATTCATTGTGTTCATTGTTTCAGAACAAACAGTAATTAAGTGTCCTCAGTGTGTTTAGAGACTCATAAAATATGAGAAACGACCGTCCTCTTGTTTCTTTTCTTTCTGCACAGATCAGAAAGTTTCTCTGAATGAGCCGTTCAGGTTTGCAGCCTGTTGTGATGTTAAATGATCTTCTGCCTGTGACGTACATGGATCTCAGCAGGCCACCTTAAAGGATGTCTCGGTTCCTAAAACACACCTGTAGAACACTGAGTGAGGATCCACAGGTGTCTCGTCGCTCTATACTTTGCGGAAGTCTTTTTGGCAGCTGGAATATACAAACCAAGTCGTGATCATGTGTCTGCAATAAGTACAACTCAATCATAATATATGTGACTCTACATTTGTATAGTACTATTTCCCAGCACCTGTGTATGTGTTAAGTAAAAATGTGTAACATCCGTATGTTCTTGCCACATGCTGCCACACTGTGAATTGAGTTATAAGTAAATATACACTGTAGGTTTCTGTGATCGTTGTTCTTCTCATCTGGCATTGGAAATAAAATACATCATCAAGCTGGCCAACATCAGGTAGATGGTGTGTGGTGATCGTCAGCTGACTGTTCAACTGATCGCAAATGAGCTGGGCATGAACCGGGACAATGTCTGGAAGATTATCGATGAAGATTTCGGCATGCGGAAAGTCTGCGCAAAGATGGTGCTGAAACTGCTGACCGACGCATGCAAGTATGTCAGGACATCCTCAAGTGTCTTGAAACCTGCTTGGCTGCTTCACCACGACAGCTCGCCTGCTCACAACATCCTGAGCATCCAACATTTCCTGGATGAGAAGAACATTTCCGTGCTGGAGCAACCTCCCCACTCACCCCACCTGGCTCCGTGGGATTTTTTCCTCTTCCCCAAGCTCAAGAGGGTCATCAAGGGGACCCGTTTTGAAGACGTGGACGAGATCAAGATGGCTGTGACGACGGAGCTGCAGAGGATCCTGGAAGAATCCTTCCAGGAGTGCATGGCGGCGTGGCAGAGAAGGCCGGGGAAGTGTGTTGGACTCCAGGAAGATTACTTGGAAGGGAAAAACTCGTAGTTTGTAGTTTGGATTTGAAATCTATCTTTTGTGACACCAGTCCTGAAACTTTTCTGACACACCTCGTATGCTACAATGTGAAAATCAGAAAAGATCTACATTCAGATGCAGAACTTGAACTGAACTGCTGAAATGTTTAATAACATAAAGTTTTAATGAAATTGCTCTATCATTTTTCTGTCTCAAGGTTTTCTATAAAATAGAATGAATACAGGCTTTATATGAAAAGAGCAATCTTCCCACAATTATTCTTCCTTCAATTACCTTGAAACTGCAACTCTGAGTATTATCATCAGCTTCTTTCAAAGGAGAGATCATCCGTTGCCTGGCCATGGTGCACAACTCCTCAACCCCCACAGTGAATTGGTGAAAACAACATGATTTGATCCTTTGAAAATACAGTTTTCCCACTCTTTATGAATGTATTACTGAAACGTACTTCTAAGACAGTCTGTGCATACAGTATAATGCAGGTATGAGGATCTCACTCTGACTAAAGTTCCTCTATGCCATCATTAAAACATATCATACTGTCCAAGATGTTTAGACACTTTCTCATCACACCGTATCATCAGGGAGGTTTCTGATTGACCCACATTCATTTTGCAGGAGGACAGTAAACCCAAACACACAAGCAGACATTATCTCAGATGGACTTTAGCATGTTTAATCCAAATTTTCATGTTTTAACGTGACAACAACTTCTGGCCAAGGGTACAAAGTGAAGTGGGTCCCAATGGGCTCGTCCTGATCTTTGTTTAAAAGCAGATCAGTGGATTGCTTTTCTTTCATTCTTTCATAGGCTCTGATATTGTTTGAGGATTCCAGGGAAAGAATAAGACGTCAGTCTGGCAGATATATGTCCACATGTTCCGTATACTAATTTGACCCTAACCTGTAAACCCTTTTAACTGTAATTTAAAAAAAACAAAAAAACAAGCATGTGTCAGCGTTAATGTGTACTTTTCCAGCTAAACTAAAATCTTAATTCAAACTCTGATCATTCAAAGAACTGGCTTAATTCTAAGTGTTTTTGTGGCCCTGAAAGTACCAATAATTTTAAAGTGACTTCATTCAAAGACATTTGTTGATATATTAAAACTTTGTATCAGCGAGCTTTCACCATATTTAGAAAATTCATCAATGCTTTATGTTTATGTTTCAACAATTTCCCTGAGGTACCCCACCAAAGGGATCAATAAAGTTCTATCTATCTAATCTAATGTTGCCGGAATGACATTCTGCGGTATTCAAAATGTAATCTACAATACTGATATTGGAAAAATTGGATAAAAGCGAAAATTAAGTATTGTAAAATGTGTGTATCAAATACAGAGCAACGACAGTGAAACTTTAAACAAAACACATATACATTTTGTAAATCACCTGAGCCTATAAAGCGGAAGTTGGACATAAAAGTTTGAGATAGTGTTAAAGTAAGATTTAAGGGCGTGCTTGTGAAGCTTTATAAATTTGCTGGAAACCTTTTTTTTTTTCTTGTAGTGATTGTGAGTGATGAAAGTGCCGCCATTCTTCAGTAACATCTCGAGGTGCGGATGGGCACGGCTGGAAACATGTAATTATGTTCAGAAAGTCCTGCTTTTCTGTCAGTTTTCATTGATGTGACCTGTTTTTGATGAAAAATTCACCAAATGGCAGAAAAATTGCACTTGTACACCGCAAACACAAAATGGCCCAGACAGCAAGCGTCTTGTTTTTAATTGGGCAGCACAGCAAGATGAATCATCACACTTCACTCGTCGCCTATACCTCAGTAGGTATTTCATCGAATTATTTTCTCCTCTTGCTCCCACAGCACACATTTACTGTGACGAAAATGCCCATCATGACACTCTACACTTGCTGTAATTGGTTCTTGAACCAGCTCCTTCCTGTGCTCAAGGAGACAAAATAGTCTAATGAGGCGTAGTTAAGTACCACTGCTGTAACAAAGCAGACGCATTCAGCAGTCATTCCCCATCAGCGGGGACGAGTAGAGGTTGCCAGGACCTCCTTATCCACACGTTGCTGCACTAATAAAGGTAAGAAGTGGTTGACACAAGTGTCTTGGCAAAATGTGATGCAGAGAAGCACATTTTCTAACCTTAAACTGAAGAAACACACACAGGTATCATGGGAAACCATCTAAAATATAGCAATCTCCCAGCATTTTAATATGCGGAAATGATTAATTTATTAGATACCACCTGACAACCCTATACGTGCTTGTACTGTACATCACATTTACTGTTGCTGCTGTGATTGATGGACCTTTTTCACAGCAACCATTACAACTTGTCACAGTAAAGGTGTATGTTAATGATGACTCCCAGTAAGCCATGACAGTGAAGCCAGCAAGCACAAAAGCAGGACCACGCCTTACTGGCTGTTACAAGTCAAAATGTCTGCCATGAAAAATGTCTTCCAAGTGCAGGAATTACTCTCAGTAATGCATCAGTTACCACCATACGCTGTGAAAGCAGTATGGCTGCATGGAAAATATTAACACTGGTGTTGGCATGAGCTAGAAGTTATCATCAAATCTGATTCATCAACGGCACAAAAACGCGTCTTCAGAGAAAATAATGTTCTTTATCTAACCTGTAACTCAGGTGCTGCACCATCATTGCGACCAGGAGCCAAACGGATACAGTTCTGTATTAGTGCATGTGGGCATCTGTAAAAGTGAGACCACACTCACAACTTGAGACCAAAAAATGGGAAATTACCCTCTGTCATTTTCATCCATAATAATGTATATTTGCTATTTCTAACATGTTAACGCCAGCACACAGTTAAAAACAAACAAAAAGAATGAATTACACCTATCAACCTGATCTGAGTTTGGGTTTTGAAAGTGACTTTACACCATATTTTTGCTTGAACTTCTCATTTTCACGTATAAAGTACATGGTTGATGTAACTCCAGTATCATTTTGTCTGTATCTGTTCATGCCTTTCGACTCAGACTTTTCTCTCGTAAGAAAGCGACCCCATAGATCAAAGCAGCTTGTTCCAACGTTTCATTATTGTTCCAAATCTTAAAGCCATAGTAATAATGACAGAAGCAGAAAGTCAGGTGAGGATGTTAGAGGACCACATTGGGAGGAGGTCAGGGTGGATGGAGGGGTCTGTATTGTTGCTTTTAACCATGACTGCTCCATAAACTTAACCACATGTTTAATATTCTAACTTTGACAATATAAGTCCTCTAACCTTAGCAAAGTAATTTTTTCAGTCCAATATTTCAAGTTGCCGTTGTGCTTAAACCTCACAATGTGTTATACAAATTAGATTCCCAGTTCCGGTAACCCGTACAGAACACAAACACGTAGGACATACAGAGTTATATAAGACACTGAATCATAGAAAACACAAGGGTTAACAGAGACACCTAGTTTTGGGGTTACACAACAGATACATGGATTGACACTCTGCACCCTGCAGGTTGGATTTCTTGTAGCTTAAGAGAGGGTTTGTTATTTAAAGCCCGCTTAGATTTAGAAACAGAGCCTTTCTGCACATCTTGCCTACGACCAGAAGGAAGGAGGGTAAAATGCAGGTCGAGTGAGTGGTCTGGGTCAGGTGCGGTTGTGAGGGCTTTGCAGATCAGGGATGAGGTGATGCCGTCGGATAAGGAGAGTGCTGAAGAATTTGGCTGACTAAATAAGCTATCTTTGAGCGTTTGTTCTTATTGGTGGCAGCAGGCATATGGAAAAAGCAGATGGCAACTTACAGAAGAACACAAATAGGAAGTATCACATATACAGCTCAAATCAGTGCTTTTAGAAGGAGTTCAAGGTGGTGGAAAACTCTGAGCTTTTCCCTGCTGCACACATACATTTGCATCTAGCAGGTTCCTAGGAGGCATTTAAATGTGTCACATGGTGTCAAAAACAAACAGACTGGAAACAGAATCCATTACCAGTAAAATAAAGATTACAAACTCACTGCGTATATAATCTACTCACCTTTAGAAACTGCTTTTAAAAAACAGAAAAGGTGACACTGCCATCTACTGCACCTGCATGACTGAACCTGGACCGACCTGCTTGTCTGCCCTGTTGGACATCTCACTGTCTTTTGTAAAATATTAGTTTAGCATGATCAAAATATGCCAATTAATTTGAGAAGAATATAACAAATTATTTTTTAAAAATCTGCACACTGGGACGTTCTTTATTTTAGTTTTAAAAAACGGGAACACAATGATACATGCAGGGACATGAAGAACAACAGACTCGAACAAGAACTTTGCTGTACCTGCCAAAAGCAAAACCAGAACACTTCCAGCCCACTGCTTTGTTTTGTTCCTTGCTTTAAATGAAACAACAGACTTTCAAAACAGTACAATAGTTTTTTTTTTGTAACTGCTCTCCATCTGTTCAAAATTATTAGGGAACAACAGGTACAGACTGGAGGCAGTAAACTCCTTGAAGCTCTACATCCTTTTGTGAAGTTTTGTTTGTTTCTGACATTGAGTATAAATTCAGAACAAGACTGGGAGATGTACGTTTAAATGACCCGGTCGGAGTGAACCAAAGTGGACATGTGTCTTGTTGTCTCATGAACTGTAAGTGAGACTGAAAACACTGATCACATACAAGGACACTATGAAGTAATAAGATCTTGATTTGTGAAGGGAGATGATCTCTGGTAAGAAAATAAGAAACATCATCATCAAAAATAGATCTGACATGCAGATTTGCGTTGCAAATTTTCGATTAACACCATGAGCGTGGGTGATATTCAGGGTAATCTTGATTTTTAAGTGCTTATCTTGGTCGTCAAAGCTCCATATGTTGTGTTTTTTCAGACCATTCTATGCTAAGAAGACTGAGGTGATCTCCATAAATGTGCCACTGGCCACGCTGCAATCAGTGAATGGTATGCCTCTTGAGATGGTGGACGACTTTAAGTATTTCGGCTCTTGGGTAAACAACACAAAGCAGGATATCAGGGTGTGCAAGGCGATGGCTTGGAAAGCGCTGAACGGTATGAGTGTGGTGTGGAGATCAAGCCTTTCGAGAGAGCTCAAGATCAAATTCTTCTGGGGGACAGTTGAGTCCATTCTCCTGTACGGTAGCGAATGCTGGTCCCTCAGTACATCGCTGGAGAAGTCTTTTGATGGTACATATACCAGGATCACACTCTATGGTGACCTGCCACACATCACAGATCGTATCGCCTGGAGGAGACTTGGCATTGCCGGCCACTGTTACCGCCATAGGGAGCTTCCTGCCAGCCAGCTCGTTCTTTGGGAGCCATCTCATGGCTGGCGGAAGCCGAGAAGACCTGCCACCACCATCCCGGACATCCTAAAGGAGGACACTGGTGTGACCACCTCAGCCGAGCTCTCCGCATGCATGACCAACAGGATGGATTGGAACCAAAGACGTGAAGCTCGGCTGAAGCCGCCATGATGACGATGATGATGATGATGATGAGGATGATGATGATTCTGTGCTATACAGATCTTCTTGGCATGATAATATGCACAGATTTTTCATATGAGCCTTTATTGTCAGGAAAAAGAAAAAAAACATTTAATATAAGAAAATTGTTCTGTTTTCACATGTGTCTCCTTAGACAGATATAGAGACGTCTTTACTTCAATGTGTAGGGAAACTGTTGGGAATCTGACAATATCAGAACCATGATGGTGAAACACTTTGGCATAGAAAGTATGAAAAATGTGCTTCGTCACATAAATAGAATAGAATAGAAAAGAACTTTATTTATCCCTTTGGTGCAAACCGCAGGGAAATTGTTGCAATAACTTCCATTAATTAATTTCCTGAAGTGGTCACATACAGCAGCAGCTACCAGATGTGACAAACCAGGGAAATGTTTGTCTCCTCACCAACAATCCCCACCTGCACTTTCCCTTTGGTCTCCCACAGTCTAATTTCAAAATCTTTGAAACCTGAAGAACAACTCCCACAAGAAAGGGTGTATTCTGCTGTTTACATAGAAGGGCTACGTTATGAGACAACGGGGACTTTGTGATTTATTCCACCGAGAGGCAGGAGTCTGAAGATATGTGGGGAAAAAATAGAAAAGATATTACTTTGCAGAAGTTTGATCCGTTTTCATACTTTTTTTTTTTTTATTACTTTAACACATGCAAATATGTGACAGGAATAATTACAGAGCTCCGGTCGTGCCTATTCTTGTTATATGATATTAACAGAGCTATAGACAATGATAGATTAATCTGTAAATCAAACAGCGGTAACAGGTGTGGAAATGAACTCACAATGCATGTTGTAACTATATTTAAACTTAATGTAAATTTTTTTTTCTATCAATGCAAAGGTCAAATTTTGTGGTTTTATTTTATATGTGCTGCAACTCACTTTGATAAATACTTCAAGAGAAATTAAACCAGGAAGGAGGGATGCGATTTTGGACAAACAGCCGTGGCTCTAAGGCTTAAGTTTATTTTTTAATATTTACGACTGATTCACAAAAAGTAACCTGCTCTGTTGGTTTGGTCTCAGGATGCCTCATATGAATAAATGTAACGTGCAGTAATGAGCTCCGCCATTTTCGTTTGATCAAATAAGCTCTTGGAAGGAATAACGTGGGAGACCTCCTGCACTGCAGTGTTAGCAGATTCCTCATTGTTATGAGTTGCTCGCTCGCTAACTTAGCATAAACAGCTCTGGTGTTGATTTAAATATGATTTTGTCACCTTTTGCTCTTCTTCGCAAAGTGATAAAAAAAAAATCCACTAAGCAGCACTTCATAAGCTCATTAATTAGCGAGATTTATCTTGTTTATATCATCTGAAGTGTAAAAATAACAAGTTGGAGGTCGGGTTCACATGCTGGACTGTTTCTTGGCAGGGAGCAGTGAGTTTTCCAGCACACAATATTACAGATAACCGTCTCCTGACTGCAACTGAAGGCAGCGAAGGAATAACTTGTGTTCATTGCTCCAAAATGTGTGACTGGTGCTGCTGAATTAGACAAGAAAAATGAATCCAAGGGTAATTAACCTGTTTGTTTCAGCTGCACTGATTTCCACGAGGTTTGAGCCGAACCTGTAGCAGCAGTACTATCTGAGGAGATGAGGTAGAGGCAGCACTGGATGCACACACTGCTGTCTCTCATTGTCGGTGTCAGGATGACCTTTCACCAAATCAAACCTGGTGTTTGTTGAAGGATCCGTTGTTCTATTCAGTTTCTCTCTTTCCTCTATCTTGCTGCAACCCACACAGCAATGCAGTCGGCTTTCAGGAGTAAACCTGTGACAACTGATTGGGATTAAACTTGGATAATTATTGTTGCCACGTCTTCATTATTCTCTTTTAATCATCAGAGCCTGCATTTACTGTAGTGATTTGACTTTGTTAAAACAAAATAAACGCCTTTGTTGATGTTGAGAAATGACCAGAATGTCTGAGTAGAGTAAGTCCCCTTTACAGAGGGAGGAGAGCGTAGATTATTCATTATTCAGGGGGAGAATACGGGGAAATCAATGCTTTAGCATATTAAGTCCGGGATAAGAGGGATGTGCGCACTCGTAAAAACTGAGATTAAAAGTTTAAAAAGCACTGTGTAGCCTTCACCATCATTCTGACAGTAAAAAGAAACGGAGTGCAGTGCTGACAGGGCAGAGAGTGAAATTACAATGTTCATTAAGCGCTCTCTAAATCCTCGCTCAGCTGGGAGCAACATCTGACACGTCGGTTAATGCTGCTGTACATCACATAGAAAAGCGTGGGGCGTCCCGGCGGTCATGTTGGACCATATTATGAGAAATTACAAATACTCTGTTAAAAGAATATTTGTGAAAATCAAGTTTTTGTTTTTTTAACTTGTTAACTTTAGAAGAACAACAAGTGTGAATTAAGCAGTCGACACCACGTCTGAACGGTACCACACTGGACCTGCATGTACAGATTCAGACTTCCAGGGTTGCATATAAGAAACCCAGTGACGTGCCGTGGGGTTCATGGCTGCTGAGGCACTGACTTCATCAGAATCTGATTTACAAACATATGCACTCTACACAGGAGCATATTTGCCATTTGATTGGCAGCAGTTTACGGGTTATGTTTCATATCTGCATTCTTTACACATACAAGCTGTAGCTGTTTCTTTTTTTCTTTTTCTTTTTTCTTTTTTTAAGTTATTGCGGTCTTACCTTTACCTTTAAATGAAGTCCATGCTCTGCTCCTTCTGGACAAAATATCCGTTACTTTTTTGTAAAAGTCTCCTCATCTTCCTTTGCTGTACTTGACTTGCTAACTGTATATCGTATAGTCTAGCTTGCTGTCACTTACTCTGCAGCCACGGAGTCACAGAAGCATGTCTGGGATCAGCAGAGCGCCCCCTGCCATGAGGCAAGAGAACTGCCTGCCTCACCTGGAACCTCCTCTCAGCCGGTTATGATCGCTCAGCACACGGAACACGGTACACACATTCAGCTGGTAAAACAAACAAAACAAAAAACATTGTACATTATTATTTACATCAGCTGAACTATGGAAAATCAGTTCATATATTAAATGTGTTTGAAACATGTTATTCACGACATCCAGACAGCAGCATAGGTAGCGACGGATTGTGCAATCCAACTGAGGCTGAGCTCGCTGCTGCCTCACTTGGATTGCACAATCCGTCACTTCGCAGGCTGCCATGCAGTGATAGCCGACGCATGGCAGCCTGCGCAGTGAGGGATTGCGCAATACACGTGCGGCACAGCTCGCCGCTGCCTCACCGGCCTCTCTTCCAAGCATTTGAATGGGAAATTGTGAAAATTCAGCAATTTTGAATTTAAAAATCATCAAAATTGACGAGGCGAAATGAAAAAATAAATACTTTATAGTACAAATCACTGGATAAATATAACCATTTAAATTATTTTATCATCATATATTTTTCTCTGACCGCACGTCACTGAAGAAACCTAAAGAACCAATCCTGTCGACCTGCAGCGTGGAGCTTTCTGTGTTATTATTCCTCCTCAGAATCAGTTTCAGGGTCTGGACATGCCATTGATCATCCTGTTTTTTTTTTACCATGTTATTGCAACTTTCATTCAACTACACTGCAGTTGCCAAGCAACTCCACGCTTGCTTTGTTTTTTGTGTGTGTTGTTGTTTTTTTCTTCACCAGTTGATCGTGTTGAAGCCAGCAGGCATGACGAGCAGAACAACAGTAACGAACATCTGTGCAGAAATCAGAGGACACGAAAGATGCAGAGGATGAATGAAGCAACTTCTGAAAGCTCAAAGCAAAGGCTTCCTAAAGCACAAACACTGAGGAGAAATTCAGAAGAGGGATGACAGCCTGACTGCCATCCCTACTGCCATGCTGCAGCCATGACTAAAAACTGCAGCAGAACACTCCAAATGGAAAATGTTTTACTGCTCACGAATAAACCGATAATATAAAATCTACCACGATACTTTCAACGACTGCTGCGACTTGATTTCCACATGCGATCTGCTCTATTAAACCAGACCTTCTTGCCCTTGTAGCTCAGTTTAAAGTGTCAGCCGACTGAACGGAGCGCTGCTGGTTCTGCTCCTCTTCTCCTCATCATTTCACTTGCCAGTCACCTCCTCACCTGTCACTCCACATCCTGTCATATCAGCAGTTGGTATCAGTGTGTTCCCACCAGTTGTTCTCACCTGATCCCTACACCCATCTTCACACCTGCTCCTCGGTCCCCTTTGCCAGATACTTTGAGCTCTCCGAGGCATATTTTTCCAGCCAGTTTGTCTGAGTTTTGAT
>NW_007580111.1:13107-30905 GCF_000690725.1 Stegastes partitus | reverse complement strand
TGTCTGTTTTTGGTCCAAATCTTGTTTTAAAGAGCTATTTCAATCAAGCTTAAATATTTATATTTTCCAATGAGATAATTCATTTTTTTCCACCTGATCCCATGTGTCAAACATGGCGGTGGTAGCATCATGGGTTGAACCTCTTTTGATTCATCTGTGTCAGGACAGCTTGTCATTATCGATGGAGCAATGAATTCTGAGTTATACCAGAATTATAAGGAAATGCCGGGACATTTGTTCATGGACATTTGTTCATTACATTTCAAAAAAAAATGTGGGTCAGGCGCTGCTATAGCTCACCTGGTTCAATTCCATTTTTTATTTGTGTAGCGCAGTTTACAACACGTTATCACACAGCGTTTAACAAAGTAAGGTACCGACCTTATGTGGTTGAGCTGGCATCCCATGTATAGGGACTAGAGTTACCAACGCAGCGGTCATGAGTTCGAGTCCCGCTCATGACCCTGTGCTGCAGGTCTTCTCCCCCCACTTTCCTGTCTCTCTGCAACACGACAACAACCCTAATCACACAATTTGCTCTACTAAACGATGGCAAAACAAGAATTAGGTGAATGTTTTGGAGCGACCAAGTAAATGTCCTGGCTTTTACCCAATGAAAACACTGTATAAGGACTTAAAGCGAACTGACTGTAAGAAAATCCATCAAGAACTCAAAGGAATTGATCAGCAACTACTGGAAACATTTATTCTCACTTACTGCAGTTCAAGGAGGTCACATCCAATACTGAGAGCAAAGGTTCACATATTTTTACCACTATCAGATCATTTTCCTCAATAAATAAATACTAAGTATGATATTTGTTGTCATTTGTTTACATGTGTTTTCTTTATGGCTTGTTCAGATGACTGTCCTCACTTTCCCCCAACAGACGAGAGTTATAATTACTGTAGCCTTTAGTTTGTCCCTTGAATGTGAACATGCTGTTTTTAGGTATTTACTGAGGAGATTGAAGCTTCTGTTTTTGTGTTCCTGAAAATAGACATAAAAAGCAAAACATAAGCAGTTCTATAAATGCAGCTGAAGGCTTTTGTCCATTCAGTCGACACCGGCTTCGTGGGTTGATGCACAGAGGAGCTGAATGGAAAGCAGCCAGACTGTCCTCAAAATCACTTTTCATGTCAGGATTAGGAAATCTGAATTGTTTTAATTTGATTCTATTGATTTCCCATGCTACAAATGGCTGTGGTTTAAACAGCTGTCACTGAAGAGTCAGCTTTACTAATTGTGGCACCAGAAAAAAACAGGCTTAAATTATAAAACAATGTGGGGTGTCCCGGGTGACGCACGTCTCAGTTTTGTGTCTTGGATTCAGCACAGATTGATTTGCTTGATAAAATGGAAACGTATCTGCTCTGTTAACTGAGCAACTGATGGATGTCAAAAATGCGTCTAAAAACTCTTTACAACTCTGGATGTAGGCAGACAAACACAAAGATCCAGCTTCTTGTAAACTATCATTACATGCTCACTTCCTTCAGAAGCTGACAGGACTTCCCTTCACAACGTCTTCCTCCGTCCTCAGCTCGCAATCACAAGCTGACAAGTTTGTTAAGCTTCAAAACACTGCAACTGCAGGCACAAACAATACACTTATTGTACAGTTTTCATTGTAACCAAAATTGCATCCTGCTGTTTTTGCCAACTGACATCCAACACTTTATGGTACTGGTAACCTATACTTCTTGACTAACTGCTACAACCTGCAAGTCTGTGAAGATTCTCAGTCATCCAGGTCATGATTGTTCTGGTAGATTAATCGTAGCAACTGGACTTGCTTGAGTTCCTCGAAGACGTTTCACCTCTCATCCAAGAGGCTTCATTAGTTCTGACTGACTAGTTGGGAGATGCAGGTACTTATATCCTTAAGGAGCCATTAATGCATACGAAGTAGACTGTATCTACATATAAACTTGTAACATAGTGGTTAGACTATGGAAGACCGCTTACAGATGTGAACAGATGGGGAAATTTACATCAGGTGGACCATCACAAAGTCACAGATGAGTATAAAAGCCAACTCATTTCCACATGACCCATGCACATGACTTTCAAAGCGAATAGTGGATGCTCACATGGTTTTGTTGTTAATGTTTTCTCATTCACACACACATTCTTACATCAATGCCGACAGAGTTGCCGTGTAAGCTGCCTGCCATCGGGAATAACTTTGGGTTCAGTGTCTTCTTCAGAACACTTCGACCGTGGAGGGGCGGGGGATAGAACCGCCAACCTTGCGATCACAACCCGCTCTACCGCCTGAGTAGCCGTGTAAGGGAAGAACGGTTTCTGTGGCATCGTGTGAACAATGCAGGAGTTGCAGTTGCTCAGTTTGGCTGCTGAACCAAAGCTCACAGCTCAGCTCTGTTCCTGAGGGCTGAAACCACCCCGGATCCAGGATGAGTCATCAAAAGTATTTTTGAATACAGGACAGAATAAAGGAATTTCTACATCTTTGACATTTTGAAAAGATAAATGACAGAAGTATCTCACAGAGGACTAACGCTAAAGCAGGAACAGAGGTTCAGAAGTTCTTTTCAAGTTATTACAGAATTAAGGTTTCCTCAGTGTCTGATCTGTCTTCTCAGTGGGTAAATTAGGTGGTGATGACTCAGCAGCTGTATTATATTCTTGACTAATCCAGTTCATGTAGTCATTGGATTGGAGTCATTGGATTCATATTTTTCTGTCTCAGCCGTTAGAAAAGCAGCTATTACTGTACAACCGAGCTGTTCACAGGTTTGGCTATTAACATGTAGCTTCAAAACTGTTGGCAAAGTGATGTTTTGTACTGTTAAAAAAATAAGCATAGACACAACAAACAGATACCAGGGAATGATGGAGAATAAAGAGCCAGCGAGGACACGTCGGTTCCTCCACTACCGCGAGCAGAATGTATCTGTCACTCAGGCTGAGTGATGTGCTTCCGTCTGATGTTTGTTTTCTGAGAGATATCGCCATCATTTAAATTAACTTAACAAGGAATAACAAGACAGGGGTGACGATGATTGCCAGCTTGTTGAAAACATTTCAATACGCGCGAGCAGAAAAAAAAAAGGCAGACTCGGTTGTGTCGCTGGTGCTGAAAGATGTTTTTACGGTTGAAGTTTTTCTTTCCTTTCCTTTTTTTTTTTTGAGTGACATATTGCATCGGTTAAAATAAACTTAACAAGGAGCTACAGTTCAGGGATCGAACTGCCTGCCAGCTCGTATAAAAACATACCAGAAACTTGACATATTAAACCAATCTGATTGAGTCATCGATGGAATAATGTGCCGCTCAACATCTGAATCAGTGCGTAGATGGAGCTGTTGATTAGCAGCAGTTGATTCACGCTCACTGAGCAACATCTTCATCGGTGTCAGACGAGGCAGCGGATTGGATGTGAGAACGTGTGATGCACTCGGTGTGTTTTATTGTCGGAAAACAAAAGATTTTTGATCTGTTTCTTAATCCAGTGTTGTCGACGGCTCTGTTTAGAAGCTATAACGAACTAGATTACCTGGAAATATCAAACACAAGCTCTCACGGTTCTTGTTACGTGAAGCACTGACATTAAACTTGCTGCAGGGATAAATGATAAAATCACTTGGCTCAAGGCGGCTTCAGTTTTTGCATTCAAATGGCCAAACAGTTGCTCGGCCTCAAGGCATGATGGGAAATCCTTGACTTTCTCTTGATCTTACAGCTTGGAGGTGGCTCAGAAATATTACATTTGATAGAAACTTTTCATTTTAACTGAATTGGAACGATGTAATTAGTGTGATTTTGACAGTTTATCGCGTCACCAGAACACATGTTGTGACCTTTATCAGCCAGAGAAGCTGAATACATTCAAATTACACAGCAGGTGCGCACAATAGATCACAGTTCTCATCTACATTGGACTGATTTCATTCTTGAGGTATTTAGCAACACCAAAACTTCTGGTAAGTGGGATGTGATGATTGTTTAGGTAACAGATGTACAATATCATATCTAAAACTGTCACAGACTGTGTACAAACTGATATATGTGTCTGATAACGCTGACAAATTGGTGTGTTTCTGTGATATGCTGTACAGACTGGAAACTGTCGATCTTCGCTCGTCTGCTTTTCAGATGAAGCACAGCTCTTCCAGAACAAGCCTATTGACTGATGGTTTGTCCAGGGAGGACTGTACCTGTAGCCTGATGTCAGGATTCAAGGCCTTTATTTGTCACAAACACAATTACACATAGTACAACGAGAATGGAAAAGCATTATGCACCTGTTAAAGACCGAAACAATAACAATAAGAAGAAGAAAATAAGAAGAAAGAATGAAACACACAAGAAATAAATATATATATGAATACATGTAGATAGATAGATAGATAGATAGATAGATAGATAGATAGATAGATAGATAGTCAATGTACAAAAAGTAAAATGAAATAAAATTAAATAAATACATTTTATATATATATAAATAGACGGTGAAAAGTAAGCAGTCTTGCCTATTGAGTCTACTGTTTCAGGTTCAGCAGACGGACAGCCTGAGGGAAGAAGCTCCTCCTCATCCTCTCTGTGTTTGCCTTTAACGCCGCCCTGGTGGCAGCAGAGAGAACAGTCTGGGGCTGGTGTGGGTGGGCTCACTCACAATCTTCCTGGCCTTTAACCTGCATGTTGTAAATGTCCTGCAGGTTGGGGAGGGTGGTTCTGATGGTGCGGACCACCCCATCAGGGCCAAGAAGTCCTGCTGGGTGCTGCTGCCCATCCAGGTGGTGATACTCCCAGCCAGAACACTCTCAGTGGTGCAGGTGTCAGTGTGGATAAACTGTAGCAGAGATGGATGAACAGGTACAGCTAATGTTAGGTATTTTCTGATTGTATTTTAGTGGTGTACAGCAGATGTTTTTGACTTTATCCTTTAGTTGGGAAAGTTCTTTCACCACCTCAATACACGATGCTCAAAACATAGTGTGTCTGTACTGTGTGAAGGCCTTGATGCTCTGAGAGAAAAAATTAACCTTGAAGCTCAATTCTCATGATCAGCTTTCTGTGGAGAGTTCAACTTTGAACTCCTGCAATAGAAGAGACACTTTATTGTCATTGCATATAAAAATACAAGGAAACCATTCAAAGTCTAAATTGGCAAAAGATATAAATATAGTTAAAAAGAAATAGCATAAAATGCTAAATAACTCAAAACCTTAACTATGAAACAGTCCAAATTTGCTTTGTCGACTCTGAAATAGACCTTATTGTAACTTATTAGCTGTGATGCGGTGTTCACATTTATTTAATCCTTGCCTTGGCGTAAAACTTGTTCCACAGGAAAGAGTTTGTTTCGCAGACAGTTATGAGACAGGAGTTGATGAAAAAATAAAATCAAATTCTGAGTAAACTGTGTGAACGGAACATTCCCCATGAGGAAAGTTTGCAAGTTGAACAGAAGCTCATTTGCTCTGAGAACTTTACCCCTTGATGAATAATTTTCAGTAAACTAAAAAGAGGAAGCAAACAGTGAGGAGAATCTGAGTAGGCCCTCTGGTAGGTTTGTGTGACTTTATCTGACCTCTACAGCCTGAACATTTGTTCTGTGTGAAACTAGTGTCTACATTAACTGCTACGAGCAGAACACATCTGGATCTCAGACCGAATCATGGATGCAGCACAAAAACACATGTTTTTGTGTTTTAAAATGCGTTGGATGTAACACCACACTATTGCTTCCCATAGACTGTATAAAAGATGGACGTAGCTACCGTGACGTCACCCGTTGGTTTCTGCACTGAGAAAATGAAGCCAGGGTTTTGCTACTTCCTGGTTGACATCTTGGATTTTTGGAGCCAGTGATTCAAAAATCGTCAGAGGGGGGCGGAGCCATAGGAGCAGCGATTGGTCAGACGGATTGAGAGGCGGGCCCTCTCTGCCCGCCCACATTTACCGCCTTCTGCTCGCTTCATCTGTATGGTCGCTGCCAACTGTCAATCAAGCCAGCCACGCCCCTTGCCCCACAAAATTTTGATGATTTTTAAAAAATTCAGTATTGATTTATTTTCAGATTGGCCACCTGATCTCTGGACTTGACCATGAAAACTAATTTTAAAAAATCCTGAGCTGTAGGAATGCAGTATTTCGTGATCTGTGATCACTTCTTTTCCAATTCATTTCTATGGGTACCAGGGCTTTTTGGAGCCAGGACTAGCGGATGTAGTGATATTGCATGTTTTTGACACTTCCGGGTTGGCTTCATTTTTCAGGGCCGGTTGCTACGTCCATCTTTTATACAGTCTATGTTGCTTCCTCTAGAAAGCAGCAGATCTAAGTAGTCCCCGCCTCTCCTTTCATTAATTCGTTCCCACTCGCTGCAGCTTAAGAACCCCAGGTCAACTACAACTCTGCTCCACAACGGTAAGCGGTGATGTTGGAGTAATTCAGCCATACCTCTCTGCACCAACAACATAAGGATACAAAAAGTCCCATCTGACAAGTTGGAGCGGCTCCATATGTCTGTTACATATTAAACCTTGGAAATCAGAATCTTTGTTTCTGATTTGGTCATCAATAGTTTTAAAGTGGAAATGCTCAGCCTTGGTGTTTAGAGCTCATTTTGCTTGGATTCTAGATGACAAAATACAGCCTCATTCATTTAAATAGCAGCTGCTCAGCTGAACAGGTTTCCTCCATGAGGTGCTCAGATGTTCCACACATTTTTTTTTAGATCGCACGAAATTGGACTCACATCAAAAAAAAAAAAAAGTATTTAGAATATTATTTTGCCAGGTTTTCATATCCAAAAATGTCATTAGAGTGCAATGCATAAACAGCAGTACTCTTCTAAAAGAAAACACTGTCGACAACTTTTATTTTAACTTTATGCCAAAACCCAATTATGAAAACTGCTGACAGCTTGTTCGGTGCATTATTTATATAAATAGGGACAATGCTTCTCTTTTTTAATATTTTAAGCACCCAGGAGATCTGATTCACAATTTCATTTCTGTATTTAAATCATGCACAAACACACATACACAAATAATATTAACATTTTTTGCAATGGCTAGATATGAAATGCAAGGAAAGGAAACACTTGAGGGATCCTTTTGACACAGACGAGAAGAATTCCTCGGTGTCCATGACGCAACATTCATTATACGTTGACCATGGTCCCACTCACACCTTTGACATTATCTGAATACGTAATGACAGAGGAGTTCTGCTGTTCATTCATTCTGCGCTAAATGGCCCATTTCAATGCAGCTCAGACAAACATTTTTTATCTGGTACAGCTTTTACAGCCTCGCCGGTTCAACACATCATGACCTTCCTTTCAGTGCTGTCAACAGCCACACGAGAACAAGAGTGTTCCGACAAGATATTCACACAAGGAGATAGAGAGAGGCAGAGAGGCAGGGAGAAGCAGCGGGAGGTACTGCTAATTAGCTGCTGATTGACTGAGAGACAACCAGCTAGTACGAAACGGAGGGCGAGGTTCAGACAGAGGAGAAAGAAAAAAAAGTCTCCTCAAAAGCGAGGTTTATCAGCTGGGCTCAGAAGTCTTCTCGCGAATGGAGACAAGGAAGGTGTGCTCCTTATCTTCGACAGAGGTCAGCTCTCAGGAAGGAAAATATGCAGCGGGGACGAGACAGAGAGGGATTAACTCCAATCCTAATTACGGGACGCCTGCAAATGATGTCCCAGCCAATCAATGTGGGAGGTCACAGTAATTCCCATTCGTGTCACAGCGGGACACAAAATGGAAATTGGTGGCACAGATACTTGGGAGGCGACCTCCCGCGTAGAGCAGCAATCTGCAGACAGGCGGAGCACGCTTTAATCATCTGCTTTGGAGTGACTGTAATGTAATTCAAAGGACTGACTCACGGAGTGAACGCACGCACAGTGTGTGTGGTCAGGAGCCGACGGAACGTTCCGAGAAGACATCAAGACAGAAGCAACGATGAAACGTGCAGTTATATCACGTTAAAAATAAAATTTAAAAAACTGTTTGAATATTTTGGCTTTGTTGTCTTTATGTAACATCTGTATGGACATAAAACAAAATCTGTAAGAATTCTGCTTCAGTTTTTTTTATTACAATTAAAGCCAGATGTGAATAATCTTGATGTAAATATGACAAATCCAATAACAGTTAGTGGAGTTTTATTATTTGGAAATGATGTTCAGCTTCATTTCAGACGGACATATCCCGACAGTTACTGGATGGATTACTGACAGGTTTCATGCACCAAATGTCCCAAATGTAGAGGCAGAAACTGAGTAGCTTTGGTGATCACCTCCCTTTATCTCCATCTTCAGGTAGACATTTTGACTTTATACATCGGCTGTTTTAAAAAGCCCATATTCTACACATTTACAGGCTTATAATTTTATTTTGGGGGTTTAATAGAATATTTTAACATGGTTTATTGTTCAAATATCACATTATTTTTCTCATACTGTACACTGCTGCAGCATCTCTTCACTCCTACTGAAATGCTCCGTTTTAGCTCCCGTCTCCTTCAGACGTCCTTAACGAAAATCCCAGTCTGCTCTGATTGGTCAGCTGGCCTGAAAGCAAGGTAATGGTGGTTCTGTACTGTAACCCCAGCATTGCTGCCAACTTATTGACTTTGACACTAGATTTAGCAACTTTTCAGAAAGTGTTTCATGACTTTTCGGGAAAACCTTGGCTACTTTCCACCAGAGACTCAACAGTACTGGCCCTTGAGCGTGAGGTCTTTCTTTCCTACCACTGGCACAACTCCTACTGCATCTACTCTGTTCAGTCGATAGAAGCGAGGAGCAGCACAGCCGGCAGTGCAGAAGCCGACATAAAACAAACTTTATCCGTGCGTCTTTTTTTAGTAATGCAGAGCAGCAGCTTCAAAATGACAGTTGTTATGGGCGGCTGTGGCTCAGGTGGTAGAATGGGGTGTCTACTAATTGCAAGGTTGGCGGTTTGATCCCCGGACCCTCCACAGTCGAAGTGTCCTTGGGTGAGACACTGAACCCTATGGCAGGCAGGCACCTTGCATGGCAGCTCTGTCACCATTGGTGTATGAATGTGATCTGCTCTCACATGTAGGTTGCTTTGGTTAATGACATTGTTTTATGTAGTCTTTATGGGTCATGTTTCAGTTGCTATTTCATACTCCATTGTCTGACAACAAAAACAAGAAAATACATAAACAAGAGCATTATTGCAAATCCAGCTGTATTAAAAAACAGTATATGTGAGCACAGAGAGATTTGGGAAACAAGGTGATGTAGATAAGTAACAGAAGCAAAGCCTGGATTGAGAACAAGGCGTTTCAGGCAGGTAAGAAGCAGGGGTTTTTGTGGGAGAGAATAACTTCATTTGGGGTAAACTTTGGGCTTTATAAGTCTGCAGACCTTTTGCATGGACAAAATACGTACATAACACACTAAAGGAAAGGAGGAATAAAACCCAGATATAATGTCTTTAATGAGCCAATACTCAGTGATGACATTCCCCTCGGCTTCAGCCGGAAAGATGCGTTTCAGTTTTACGTGCGTTATGTAGCTCGGTCTAGAAAGTGGTTTGCATAACTCTGTATGAAGTCTGGATGGAGGGGGACACAGCAAACCTGACAGTCCATAGCATGAATGAACTAACAGAGATGGAGACGTCACTGCCATTCAGGCTTGCTGCTACTTTTTTTTTTCCAGTGGTAACTTGTGATATTGAAATGTAAAAACTTCACTGTGGCCAAAAAAAGCATTTAACCTAAAACTATTCTAAGGATGCTTTGACCTTTGAACAATTCTAACTATTAATAATTTGTAGTAATTGGGGTTTCACATTGGGAAAAGAGACGTTGCTATGTACATTTGCACATATTCAGGTGAATAATTTGCACATTCCTTTATGCTGTAAATATTACTTTTACTTTATTATCGGCTAAAATTCCCCAGATTTACCACACGTGCTGTTTATTTGACTTGTAAGAGTGTCTATTAACTTGCATTTCTTTTCAGAATTGACTGTAATGCACTGAATCAGCCCTCCTCCTGAGCTGTATTTAATGATCAAGTCTTATCAGTCCTCTCACTCTTGCATAGAAAACAAGTGTGTGTTTAATAAAAAGGCAGGAAAGGAAAGAAAATCTGAATCTGAAGCATCTCCTTTGTAGAGCTGTCATCAGCAACCGCATTTTAACTGGCTTTGCAATTAAATTTTACGCCTGTCCAGTGGCATGCGCAGAAAATCAAGCTCAAACTCAGCTTGGCGCTAATGGCATCAGACAGCCACACATGACCTGCTGATTATCTGAAGTTACTGCAGGATGGGGAGCTGCGCATAATCCCCCAGTGTTGCCTAATATTATTAATGGTGTTGGTATTGCTCCTCAAAATGAGTTTAATCTAAAAAGTGATTGAATTTCAAGTAAGTAATTAAAGCAAGTAATTTGAGGGAGTAATTGAACCTTATTCTGGGGCCAATTATTCGCGGTGTGCAGAAACTTGTTAATTGAGGTGTGTGGAAGCCCAGATCCATTATCGCACTGAACGTCTGCTTTAATAAGGAAGCCAGTTTCACGTCACCATGGCAGCGCCGGCTTCACTGAGAGGAGGAGAGAGAGAGTGTTGGGAAGAACCGGATTTACATTGTGTAGCTTTAGATGCTGACTGGTGTTGGTGTCGGTTTCTCACGTAGGCACTGTCTCGGAGTGTAGATGACTACATTCATCACACCTTATTTTCCACCAGACACCAAATACAGAAGGTTTAAAACTATAATATGTTGGCCAGCTTGAATAATTAATCAGCTATGAATGAAAAATGTGACTTCTTAAACTAAGATGATCAGCTAGAAAAAAAAGAGGTATCGCTCTGCTCAACTTCTTGAAGCCGCAGAAACACTCAGCCAAGAAAACACTGCAATGTTTTATGACCATTGTCTGAATGTCCCCACAGAATGCCTGTGATGTTTCAAACCTAGTCTCAAAATCAAACTTGTACTGGTTCCATCTTGTTGGACTCAGATCTAAACTTTCTAGAGATATTGAAACATCATCTGCAGGCCTTTTTAGCATTTCTCCAAATGTTTATGTGCAATAAACCTTCATGCAGGTTCTAATGTTTAGTTTTTGTTGCTTAAAAGATACCATTTTATGATCGTTTTGGACAATGTGCTTTATAGTGATGTCAAACTATATTGAGTGTTACGGCCCATGGTGTGTGTGCCGTTGTATGTGGTGGATTTGTGCCAACTGTGTGTGAAGATGTCCTGTGAATGCTCCACTGAAGGCGGTGCTCCAGAACCACACCTGCCAGACATCAGTGATGATTGCCCTGGAGCTCCACACCTCCTCTCAGCCTTGTTCTCCATGCCTCCAGTCACATCTGATTGGACCACCACTCAGCGCCCTCCTCCAACACCTGGCTATAAAATCAACCAGCGACCTCTTAGTCGGGGCTGGCTGGGATTTAGTGTGAACAGTCCGCCCTGGTGCCTCTCGTTATGTGTCTTTTTGTTGAAATGTGACTTCTGTTGGCCGCTGCTAACTCGGTGTGGGAGTTTAACAGAGTCTTGGTGAAGGCAATGACTCCTGTTAGCAGCTGCCCAACTTCGTGATGAAGTTACTCGTGTCTTGTGCATTTTGTACTGTGTTTTGAGGCACTAGTTTGTTTTAGCCTCTTTTGTTATGTGTGGTTGTTGCTATCAGGTTTAGCTAAGCAGTTTAGTTTTCTTTTCAACACTCTGTTAGCCTTCGTTTGGTTATGTTTGGTTCAACATCCACCAGCGTCTTTTGTATTGTCACCGTTCTGTTGTGTTCACTTACGTTACTAAGCAATAAACTGCTTTGCCTGAAATAATTCCATCTGGTTTTGGTTCCATCCAGCTGACCCTAGAGGCTGGATCATAACATTGACTTATACACAGAGGTCTTCCTGTTATTTGGCCTAGCCCCACTGAATTAAATGACAAAACAACAGAAACACATATCAATATAACACAACAGCAGCACAAACTGCCTTAATAAACTGTCCTAAATGATCATACAGTTCTGGTGAGATCTTTTGCAGCAGTTTAGGACTGTACTAGGCTGCATTAGTTTTACCAGGCACACCTACTAAACGTTACATCTGTATGAGCAGGTTATTGTAATATACAGTCTGTTATAAAGTGGACCAGTTAATATCTTAGTTTGACAGGGATGGCTGCAAGACACATAATTCTGACACAGTCATGATCCATAGATACCTAATACAAGACATACATGATGGTCCGCATCTGTTGGGCCACAAGAACTCGGCTCAGGTCCAGTGGCTCAAGTCTGGACACAGTTTGGGCTGACTGATGTGTTTTAATGTGCTGATGGACTGTAGCTTCTCTTTGCTTAGTTAAGCAGTTCTTGGCATAAAATGGATCAGTGCAGTAGCTGAATGGGACCGTTTGTTGTAGACCATTACAGCCTCAACACACCACAACTGATCATGCAGCTGTAAGTTGTTGTCTGTGTTCTTACCTGATTCTGGTCTTAAGTTTGGCTTAAAGTCATACTTGCCTGTTTTGCTGAGAGGTTACTGCATATTTAGCATGTTATATGGGTGTAATAACTGTAGCTTTAAACAGATCATGCCTTCCCTGTCTGTTTTTGTGTTTTAAAAATGGGCCTTGAAGGTTATTATGCTGCCCCTGTGCAGGGATAAAATCCGAATCAGAAAAGCTTTATTGCCAAGTGAGCTTGCACACACGAGGAATTTGGCGTGATGAATAAGACTGGTACACAACAATAACAAGACAAGAATAAATATAGAAATCTAGATCTAAGAAATTCTAAATAAAATATTGAAAATAAAAGTACTAGGTAAATGAAAAGAACTATGAAAAGAGACATAAACCAAGTAACAAATTAGGAAACAGTTAAAATACAATACAATATTGCACCTGAAGCCGGGGGATTGCACATGTAATGGTGATGCACAGAGGAGTGCAACAGGAGTCTTTAGTGGTTTACTGACTGGTTTATGAGGGATATGGCCTGAGGGAAGAAGCTGCTCCAGTGCCGGGATGTCAGGTGCTTAGAGACCTGAAGCACTGGCCGGAGGGTAGCAGGTCAAAGAGGTGATGACCTGGGTGGAAGGGGTCCCTGAGGATTTTTCCTGCCCTTTTCCTCACTCTGGAGGAGTACAGGTCCTGGAGGGAGGGCAGGGGGGCACCGATGATCCTCTGAGCAGTCCTGACTGTCCGCTGCAGTCTCCTTATGTCTGACTTGGTAGCAGAACTGAACCAGACAAAGATGAGCACAGTACAGACTCAATGATTGCTGGGTAGAACTGTTTGAGCAGCTCCTGTGGCAGGTTGAACTTCCTGTGAGCGAAGCTGTCATCTAGATAAAGAGCGGCTACTTCGAGGAATCTAGAATATGAAACCTCTTGCTTTTTTCTTTCACTCATAATAGAGCTGAGGGCATCACAAGGCCCTTTCTATCCAATCGTTCATAGCTGAAGTCCAGCCCACCCACTTAGCGTGCTTTATAACTGAGGCAGCGTTCATTCATTCTGCCCGCTCCTCGCTCACCACATCGCTGCAACACCAGCCTCTGCAGATCGACAAATCTCCTCCCCAACCACCTCCCTTTTTAAAAACAGTCAATTTATATCCATCTATGAAATAACCAATCATTCTCACCCAACCGGTTGAGGCAGATAACTGCCTTTCCTGAGCCTGGTTCTGCCAGAGGTCCCCCCTGCTTCCTTGGGTGGGTTTGGTTCCTCCCTACCGTTGCCAACCGCTTGCTCAGAGGGAGTCCAAAGGTAACTGGGATTGCTGGGTTCTCTGGTTAAAATTCTTCACCTTACCACATAAGCACTATGTGATGACATGTGTTGTAAACAGCGCTATACAAATAACACTGAATTGAGAATTATTAATAATAATAATAATAACAAACTTTATTTATATAGCACTTTTCAAAAACAGGGTTACAAAGTGCTGTACAGATTCAAAGAGAAGTGTAAGGAAAGCAACATTAAACAACTTTAAAGGAAGTGAAAAGAAAGAAATACATAAATAAATAAATAAAAAATGGTGAAGGTGAAGCACGTAAAGCATGAAAGACAATAAAACAATCTAAAAATATATAAGAAAAATAAAACCCAGTAAAAAGAAGAAAATTAAAAGACAATAAAGGAGTAAAACAGTTAGAAGACAAAATGTACTGCCCTTAATACTGCCATCACATGGAGTAAAGTCCACTCATAGAACAACTCCTGTAAAAGCACATCTGTAAAAATGTGTTTTTAAAAGAGTTTTAAAGGAGGATAAAGTGTTTGCAGATCTGATCTCCTCAGGGAGAATGTTCCAGAGGGTGAGGGTCTTACAGAAAAGGCCCGGTCACCTTTGGTCCTCAGCCTCGAATGTGGGACGGTGAGCAGAGGCTTGGCTGAGGACCGCAGGCAACGACCGGCCACATATGGGGTGAGCAGATCAGAAATGTATTGAGGTGCAAGTCCAGAGCGTGCTTTATAGGTTAACAATAACATCTTAAAATCTATTCTAAAATGAATTGGTAGCCAATGAAGGGAAGCTAAAATAGGAGTAATGTGATCTCTGTTTTTGGATTTGGTGAGGAGTCGGGCTGCTGTGTTTTGGACCAGCTGTAGTTTGTGAAGACTCTGCTGGTTAAGAACAGTTACAGTAGTCTAAACAAGATGAGATAAAAGCATGAATAACACTTTCTAAATGATGTCTGGATAGAACTGAGCTCACCTTAGAGAGTCTCCTCAGCTGCATAAAACAAGACTGCACCACTGAGCTGACATGCTGGTTCAGGTTAAGATGACCCCAAGATTTTTACATTTTGCAGCTATATTACAGGATAACGAACCTAAAGTGTGTTGCTGCTGTGGCTGAACCAGGACCAATAATCATTACTTTGGTTTTGTCTAAGTTTAGCTGGAGGAAATTTTGAGCCATCCAGCATTTCAGGTCCTGGATGCAGCTGTTCAGAGATTGTAATTGGGTAAGATCATTGGGGTTAAAAGACAATTGAATTGAATTGAATAACCTCGGTTGTTTCCCATATCGTGGGACTGCAGGTTGCAGATGGTTCTGTATTTGAATATTGTAAATGTCAGGCTCTGCTGAGGGGTTTGTGATCTCAGGGACTATCTGTGTCCTGCTTGGTCAGATTGTTCCAGAGCATCACTCGAGCAGAAACTCAAATACCTGTGACTCCAAGTAAATGGGTGAATCTGACAAAGTGTCCAGTCTGAAGTGTGATTTTTTAAAGCTTTGTTTCACAGTTTGACAGCTTGATTTTTGCTCTATAATGTAAAAATAAATAGTGTGCCCAAACATTTAAGTAATGCTGTAGATCTGCATGTAAGGAAACAGCAGGTTCGAGGCGCCTTTTGGTTTTTCTGTTAAGCTTCATACTTCAGTGAAAAACAATTATGCAGTTGCTAAAGGCAGACACAGATAATTGTCTTTACTGCAGTATTATATGATAAATAATGACTTATACTAAGCAGCTCTTGCAATATTAAGGTTTCCTCAGTCACAATCTTTCATCTTTCTTTTCATCTCATGACACACATCTTGTTGCATCATGCTTATCGAGCACTCAGTTCCATTAAACAGGGGAATAAAACGCACAGTTTGTCATGTTAATTAGTGTAACCGAATCTTCAGTCAAAGAAAAAAAGTTTATCTGATTGGACTCACATTACTGTGTAATTGTATTTTACAGTGAAATATGGCCAAACTTTTTGCTTTCTCCCTGTCTGAACTCTTCTGTCTGGAAGATAAATGCTGATAATCTAAATTGTTCTCCCCACGGTTGCTTGTTTTGAGCGCTGAGACCATATTATCTGAAATGACTTTGCACAATAGTGGGAATTTACATTAGTGGTATAATTGCAGGATGATTAGAGTTAGATTAAGAAAAAAATATCTTCCAAAGTGTATAAGGATTTGTTCTGTTTTGTAGAGCAGAGCCTTATTCCAGCCTGATGTCCAAAGGGCAACGCGGCGCTAAAGCGGCCACTTTGTTTGCTTCATGACTGTCCATCTGTACCCAAATAGGTGCTACAAGCCTCTGTGATGAACCTTGACTCCAAACAGATTGCTGATTTCTTCCTAAGTGGCAGCTCAGCTCGGTGCTGTAGTCTGTCTCCGCGTGAAAACAGCAAACTTTTTTTTTTTTTCTTTTTATCTCTGAGATGAAGTCTGGCCTCCAGCCAGACCTCAGTCAGAGTGTCAAACTATTTGCCCAAACTCTTGTGGCAGAACAGCATCGTGATTGCCAGCGACTGTTGTTTTCTGCCTTTGCCAGATTAATCAGTGCTGTGGTCCACTGCCACCGCTAACGTCTTTGCCCGTTTGCGGCGGCTCAGGCGGCTCATGAAGAAGCCGGGCCAACCTCTCTCCTCCAGAGTGGAGTGCAGGAGTTTCCCCGCCAGCCCTTCAGCCACACCGAGACCCCCGAGGCCAGCGAGGAAATTACATTCAGAGCCCGACTGCACCCAAACACGCTGAGTGAAAAAGCGCTTGCGAGCCAGGAACACCTGTCATCGCAGAATACATGGAGCGAGTTGTGTCATTTCTAAACATGGCGTGTTTACTTTACTTGAAATGACCTTCAAAATAAAACTATGCAAGTAGCTGCTTCTTTGATTAAGAAAAATGATCTGGATCTGTGTCTTGAGTTTGGATCAGTTCTGCCACACAAACTAATGTCTGGACTCAACAACAACAACAAATATAGCACAACACTTTGCCTTAATGTTTTTGAATTATGACAGCTTCTAATGAAAATATATTCAACCAACAAACTGTGTTGAGTTGAAGGAATTAGTTTGTCCTCTTCAAAAAATTGACTTTTAATTACTTAATGTGTCAGTAAGTGTTTAAGTTGATCGAACTAGTATTAATAAAAACATGTGTATTTAATTGCATTAACTTAAACATCATAATTCTGAACACACAATTTTATTTGGCAAAAAATAAATAAAAATACATTGTAAAGCAGATCAGTGAGGTGTTTGAAATCTGCTGTCAAGGTGGAAAAAATTAAGTTGACTTTAGTTTTAAATCAACTAATGCAGAAATCTTCTTCAAATTCCACATAATATTAAATTGCCAACTTCATGATGTCAACCCATCAAAAGAATGTTTAATAAACTTACATCATTAGGGAAGGAATTTTTAAATTATTTTTTTTAATCTTGTTGCCACACATTTAAATAACTGCTGGGAATAAGTTGCTTCAGAAGCTATTTAGACTGTAATCAGTGAATAAACAAATCTGTTTTCTTTTCACTTCCATATGCAGAAGGTTGACAATGACAGGCAGTGCTTTCAGAAAATAGCCGCAGCCTTGAGTCTAGCATTATGAAAAGATCTCTCCTCCCTAACCTGCTCTCGTACAGAATAACATCGACTGAGATGGAAACATTCAAGTGCTGTGAAAAGTGTGGTGTTCCTCTAATAGTGTGTGTGTGTGTGATGCATTTTCTCAGTACGACCTGTTGGTGATGCCAGTTTCTACATGACGCTCTATTGGATAATTCAGCCCGTCGTATGTTTTGTCAGTCAGCACTGATGCAGGACGTCTTTCATGTAGCGCAGCAGAAAGTAGTGGACGTAGTATTGATGTTTGAGCAGGAGAAAGGTCCAGAGCTCAGGCTTTGTTCTGTACTTAAAGTTTCCCTTTTTATTAACAATAACTAAGATTCTTGATTTAACTAAGCGGCAGAACCCACTTAAAGTTCGTTCTTATCTTGTTGCTGCCATATCTGCATCATAGCTTGATGCTTGCAGGTTTGTATTTGTGC
>NW_007580111.1:0-11278 GCF_000690725.1 Stegastes partitus | reverse complement strand
AAAAAACGTTCATAAGCATGTGGAGGGAAAACAATCACGATGTCCATTTGCATTGTGCAGAATTACGGCTGCACAGAACTGCATTGTCCAAAATTATGTGATCTGTATTCATCTGTTCTAAACTGTTATCTCTGTTTACGGTAAATATACTTTTAGGGTTTAGAAATGTATATTCAAAAACAGGTTTTTTCTTTTTCAAAGTCAAAGCCAAAAAACGTGTTTGCGTAAATTGACTCGGTCAGATTCACAAGTACTGTATGTGGTCTTTATGAGTGCACGTAGACTATTGTTCACAACTGTAGAAGCCACTAACGTAATAACTTATTACATTATTGGCTGGTTATTACATCTGCAAAGAATTTTTTATTTTTTTATTTTTTTACCAGGCCCATAACATAATAACCTATTATGTTATTGGCCAAAGGATAATACATTATTGGCCTATTACATTTTTTAAAAAAAGGGAGAATTTATCACGTTATTGGCTGTTATTTCATTATTGGCTTCTACAACCACTGTATATGTGGCACTGATACACTAGTGCACTAACACATGAATGATCTGTTTCTCTGGAGGTTTTTTTCTTCCTGGTTTGAAGTGGAAGAAGCTCTGTTGGTAAAATGTGATGAGGTTTTTGTGGTTATCGATATCTGCTGTCAAAAAAGATACAGAAAATTAAAACAGTCCCTAAACCTTGACATTAGAACAGACATACTGATTGTGGGAGCTGGTCCACAGGACTTACGCAGGATGGAGGCGTTACATGAGGCTTCATACGATATAAGGGAGCCAGTGGATGTCTGAATTAGGGCACCGAAATGTGCAGAAAGTTCCTGCTCGGTGGTTTGTTGCTGAAGGTGCTCTTGTGCTCCTCCACAAACACATGAAAGAAGTTTTGTTGGTAGCGCTCTGTAGCTGGAGGCTGTTGATTCCGTTCATGTGTGTGTGTGTGAGTTTATTCAATGTGCTGTGGCTTTCAAAGGCAAAGGATTCCTCAGATTCTTCTAAATAAACCCATAACCCTTAATCTTTTATTTAAGTCAGAGACAGAAAACACTTAAGATGGATTTCTGAGGCTTTCACATGACAAGAGTAATAAATACACGTCTGTCAATCAATCTCTCCGCGCTTGCTTTCAAAGTGACTTCTAGTGAGTAATGTAAGGCAGCGGACGGCTCTGCAGCGTGCAGGAGGCAGAGTGATAGAAAAGACCTTTAGGTGACCTTCACAGCTGATGAAGCCTGCTTGGATTTCGAAATGCACCTCTTCTTTATGTGGCCCCCACACTGAAATCAATGCTGCTGCTGCTGCTACCGGTGTGTGTGTGTGTGTGTGTGTGTGTGTGTGTGTGTGTGTGTGTTTGTTCGTAACCTGCCAGCAGCAACATTGAGCGATTTGATTCAAAAGGACTTTGAGGATTAACTAATCCACCATCCACAGGTAGAAAGCAGCGACCCACTGGAACTCTGCCTGGGCGCCAAGTTGAGAACATGTTCGTCATTAAGTGTGTTTGTGTGAGTCAGAGATAGCGTAGAAGTGTGTGTTCGCTGCTCTGAGGTTCACTTTCAGAGCAGTGATAACCCGCGATGTCCTACAGCAGAGTGTACGACATCCTGAGCTGGTGTAGCCCTCCATGTTGGCAGGTTTTAGCTCCTTTACATTAACATTCAAAGAAAAGGAAAAAAAAAATCTACAGTAAAATGTGGCAGCAAGGAGGAAACAGTTAAGTTTAAAAACTGTTAGAAACTGTGAAAATAACAGCAAATATCTGAACAATGATTATGTTTCTAGCTGATTTAAATACACTAAAACAGTATAATTATGTGTGGTATTTTAAATGACTTCTTTTTTCCATGATTTAATTAGATATTATCTTTAATTTAACAAGACAGCCAATCAAAACAAACCAGTTTACAGTAAACGTGTTTTTTTCTTTCAAAAATCATCAAATATCTGTAACATACTGATGTGTTCAGCTGATTTAAATACAATACAAGTGTAATTTTACAGTCAAATGTTTAAAAAAAATGGAAAAACTCCTCTTTATAAACTGTCACCTGTATTTTTGATGTGGATATTATGCAGCTCTGGCCTGTGGGGTTGTTGTTTGTTTTTTTTCTTTCTTTTTTTTATTGCTTGTTTGTTGATTTTGTTTTTACAGTTAACATGTTAATTAATACTTTTGTCTATGATTTTACAAGTTATTATCTGTAATTTAACCAAAAAAAAAAAAAAGGGAAAATCTGTTTAATAACAATAAATTGTTCAAAGAATTACTGTCTACAAGTGTTTTTAAAAATACTTTTTTTCCCAGCATATGTACATCTGGATTTAAAAATGTACAATTTGCCATGTCAGTGTCATCCAGTATTCAGCAGACACAAACGTTGGCCCGACTAAAGTCACTAAAGTGGCCTCGACCATTATGCAGATTCATCCACCATCTTCAGGCTTTGATTCTGAATCTGACTTTGACCTCCGAGTGCAGATTGGAAGAAAATAAAAAAATAAAAAAGCTTTGTGCAGCGATGATTACAGTGAGATTTAAAAATACAGTGCAAGGTCTCTGCTTTGTTTAGAGCTAAGTTTATGCAGTTCCCTCTGGGCCAGTACTGACCTGAGATCAGACAGAGGTTATAGAGCATCGCTGCTTCCCCCAAAGCAACAATTGTAAAGAGATTTAGTTTACATGTTAATATGTTAAATACATCAGAGGCACCATTGTGGAAGATGAAGCCAACAAAAGGTTTTAAGTTCCTTAAACCTATAATTGTGTTTTGGCGACTTTACAGACAGAAATGGAAAGTTCCCACATGCCACTGTTGAGTCATCTCTCATGTTTTGATCAGCAGTCACAGGGAGGTGCTAATTATGTCCACAGATTCTCATATATTGGCTCCAGTTTGGCCGCACGGAGCACAGTTGGCGACGTTCACGGGTAGGAAGCCAGTGAAGGATCACGTCCTTGTTCCAGCACTAGTGACTCATGCTAGTTAGTCTACATTGCCTCCTGCTGTCTGGAGCTGGGCAATTAATTACAAAAACACCAACACCAACATTATGAATCGCCAACCAAATCTGGGCTTGTATTGATGTTTTCGACTAAGTTTGCTGCATGGGGTTGAGTTGGCGCTGTTAATGGAATTAGTCATAACTGTCCAGTCTACCAGTGTCTCACCATTAAGGCCCACTGGCTTCAGTCAGCAGGATACAGAACAAAACAAAGCAAACAAAAGAGAAGCACGGCTCATCTGGGAGTTTTCAGCGTGGGGCGTCTGGAAGAAAGAAAGGGTTGGAGATTAGAACCCGCCACCGTCCAAATACAGGTGAGCTTCATCAACTTACCTGCGATGGTGGCAGCTAGTCAAAGGAGGTTTTTCATAAACAATTAAATGGTTCCATAAAAAGTCAACCATTTGTCAGGCAGCCGAGGTAAATAGTGCTGTTACTTAGTAGCCTGTTGGGTAAAAGTTAGCTATGTTTCTTCTTGGATCTCGACCAATAAGAGTAAGCCAGTGATCAGCATTAGATTGGATGTAAAATTCAAAGCCAGAGAGTGCTTCCTGTTGTTTGGCTGGAAGCTGTTTGGTTGGCTAAGGGGACAGATAACTCTGGTTCATACTGCAGCATAGTACGTGGTGGTGAAGTACCCTTTGCACTGGATGCCACTCACGATAAGACAGAAAAGACGTAAAGTTTAGGAGCCTCATCTGATGGACCAGTTTCACAATAGTGTGGAGTTACATTGTGGGTGTAAAGAGAGCGTCTGATGACAAAAGGCAAGAAGACACAATTAGAGTTGACGAACCAAAATAAATTTGTTGTGGATAAGCAACAACCAGGACAACCAACAGTGGCTATTTGACGGACTAGTTTTCGATTAGAGTCGTCACCAAGTGTTTTTCTTTTATTGTTGTCAACACACTTCAGCAGGCAGCAAGAAAAACAGCATGTTTATGGTGGTCATTTTCATCTTTCATCAAAGTTTGGATAAGCAAAAGTTGACAAACTAAACAAGACCTCTCAAGCAAGTTCTTCTGCCCTCAGGAGTGACAACTGATCTCACCCCCAGACCACTGGACCTTACTGAAAAAAATAGAAATAAAATAAAATAGGTTGCCCCAAAAGGTTGGCAGTCTGCATTTCACAACCTGGCCTGAGATAAATTGCATGCTTCACCACCTCGTGTTCTCAGCCTGGTGGAGCTCATCTTCTCTCTTTCAGCCTCCGCTGCTGACCGCGAGAGGGGATTTAGTGTGATGAAGTTCGTGACTGAACTGAGTGGAGGTCAGGCCTTGCTGCAGCCACCTTCTCCGACCTCCTGAAGGTCCTGCCAGCCACCCCCTCAGCTGAGGACTCTGACCTCACCGATGCTGCCCAGCTGTGGCACCAGGACCCAGGCGGTAGGACTTCATGGAGGGGAGGAGAGGTCAGGAAACATAACTTTGTTGGAATCTGATTCAGATTCTGATGAGGAGGAGGGATACTGAAGTGAGAGGGGGAGACTGTGTGTGTGTGTGTGTGTGTGTGTGTGTGTCTACATGTATTACTGTGTTGTGGGGACCTAAAGCTGTTTTTTTTTCTTATGTGGACAAAAATCAAATCTGTCCCTCGGAGTCATTAAACTCTGAGGGGAAAATATGTTTAAGGTTAGGGTGAGCATTAGAGTTAGGCAGGTAGTTAGACTAGAGCAAGTTTCAAGGAAATGAAACATAAGTCCACCTAATAACCTCTAAAATTATGGAAACGTAACTATGTGTACGTGTCTGTGTGAGTGGTGTGATGGAATTAAAAAGGGATACCCATAAGTGTATATGTATTAAATTAATACTTTAAATGGGGGAAAACAAGCTTTATTTAAACAAGAAAAACACTCATAACTTAGTTACAAACAAAGGTGTGATTACAAAAAGACGACAACTAAAACATAAAAGTAAAAGTTTAACAGAAAAAAGATAACATTGAGGAGAGGCAGTGTGTCCAAGTACAAGACAGACAGGAGAGCTGGTTGTCAGAACAGAGTTAAGTTGGCAGTTAACTGTGGACACAACAGTGAATGTTCAGTTTGAGTGACACCTCGTCAGATTCTACAGCATCTTGACAGTTTTGTTGAACACAAATCGTATTGACAGAGGTTAACCGTTGTAGTGACTTCACCATCACGCTGTGAAGACGTCTTCTTGTTCCTTTCCACAGCAGTAGATTGCACACAATGACATTTGAAATGTTGAATTATAATGCAAGTGGTGCACAGTGCTGCAACAATTAGTTGACTGATTATTTATTTAGATGACAAAAAATTATTTATCAACCATGCTGATGAGTTATATGTTATGAACAGCGTAGATGAAGCGAGTGGGGATTATAGGTTGAACTTGTAACAACAGCACATGGTATGGCCGGGGATATACAGCATGCAACAGGAGTGAGTGCAATATCACTTAAATGTTAAGTGATTCCTGATTGCATAACTTCTCGATAATTGCTTTATTTTTAGGTTCAGAAGTGTTTATAAAGTATTTCCTCTTATAAACAATCAAAAACAAACAAAAAAAATACTTCTGAAAAACTATATTGAAAATGCAGGCCCCAAAGTAAAAACAGTGCAACAAAAGCAAATATACAAATATAAAATATATACTGCAGACTTTTCTGGTGTTTTGGACACCCTGACGTGAAAACACGTATCATTCTGCAGTTGCTGTCCTCAGCGAACAGCGGTGCTGCCGTGAGCTCGTCCCGTCCCAAAGCGCTCACAGGCGGTCAGCAATCTGGTCAGCAGTCCCAGCTGCAGTCGGCAGGACAGCCACATTTTTACTTTGCTGCAGGTGGATGATTTAAGTTCAGCTTTGTATTTCTTAAATACAAGGAGGACTCAAATAGACACTGACTATTTTATTTGAAAGTAACCTTCAACCCAGCGTCTTTTTTTCGGAGTTAAAAATGTTTTTGTTGCATGCAGAAATTAAATTATGTTTCCTCTGTAACAGTTCATTGATTTCATGAATGCAGCACACTATAGTTTTTTATACATAGCACAAAGGTAAAAACCACATATGCAGTGCTATCTTCATTTTAGATGTCTAAAGGGGTTGTGTGGCTCCCGGTGTTTTCTTTTCTGTGGGTCCAAATGGCTCTTTGAGTGTTGAAGGTTGCCGACCCCTGTGTTCTATGCAGTAGCTGTTTACCTCAGCAAGCAAGAATATAGGTAGAACACAGTATTTGGAACATCAGGGTTGTGGTACCTGCTCACACTATCATTTGTGTTTTTGCTTGCTCTTTCTCTTGCTATTTAAAACAAAAACTCAAAACTTCTGATTCACACTTCCTAGAACGTCCGTCACAACTTCCACGTCAAAACTATTCGACCGTATTTCAAACACAACACTACGTCCTCATTAGGTGTTAAAACAACAGTTATTCAGTGTAAAACTGTTTGCTGGATTCAGAATGATGGTTTGTTTGCTGTGATATTTTGCCCCGACTGCTGTTTGAGAGCAAAAAGACACATCACTCTGTAACATCCCTCCACAACCACCAGTGTGATCTATGAGAAATGATCAGCAGATTGCAGCACATGTTTTTATTCATCAAATCAATATGTGGAGCTCATTAAGCTCCTCGTTGCGAATCAGAACCTCCACTATCTGGATCAAGTAGTTGGTGAAAAATCAGCGGTAAAAGTCACTGTGATCCAGCTGTTATTTCTGCATGTCAGAACAATCATAATCAATCAACGTTTCGTATTTTGCGCTGCTCAGCTCATTTCCAGGTTGTGAACATTAATTAGACTCACTGATGCTAATTAATTTCATAGCTTTCATTAAAAAAAAAAGTGGTGTTTCTAACCTTTTACCAACCACAGATGACTACAGAGCTGAAGTGAATAATTGAGTTAATACTAATTGTAGTTACTTGCAAATTTCAACTTAATGAGATCCGTCAAGGAATTTGATAGCGGATTCAGATTTTTAGAAAATACTAATGAACCCCAACCTAAATCTCACGACGCTGGTTTTCCTTTTATGTCAGTAAATCCATCTTTTAAATCATGAGAGGCTTCGGTTTCACCGCTCACATTTATGCTGCTGCTCTTTTTTCCTTCTAAAAAGAAACTGCATTTACCCAAAGCGTGCAGTCTGTTGTTTCAAGCCAAAGAGCACAGCGAGCGGCTGCAGAATTATGGATATCTGTGTCTCCCTAAGAGAACTACCATGACAGACTCAGATTTATATAAAGAAACCTTCCGTGACGGAGCGGTATATAGTCTGTGCATGGAGGGGGGGCTGTTCCTCTTCACACTCCTCTGACTTTTGCTCAGCGCCTTGACCTCAGCTGCACACTGAGTCCTACCACAACACAACATTTTTTTTGACGAGACTTTTTCTTCTTTCCTAACATTTGTGGGCTTGTATGTAGAAAATTAAATATAATATAAAAAAAGATTGTTTTGAAAAGTTTTCCTTTAAAACTTTAAGAACTCCAACAAGTTATTTTTCTTCATAGTTGTGAAGGCCAAACTAGACATAGTGGCTTTAAACCTTTAACAACAAAACTGATCTATGGAAGGATTTAAAAAGGCATAAAGGACAAAAACAGCACAGCTCCCATGATGCTTTCACTGCCAAAGGCTCGCTGAAATTGTTGCTTCTCTGTGTTAATTAAAAAATCATGACTTTACTTTGGCTACAAAGATGCTAAGATGTCTTTAGAAATTCAAAAAAAAGTCCATGGAGGCTAAAGTCAGCAACAGGATTTTCAATATAATCCTGCAGAAAATACACTTCTGTCAGGATGTAACTGAGAATAGAGTAGAATAATTGAGACAGGGGCTGCATTAAGGTGTTAAGGCTGCCAGTAGTGCCTTCTTTGTATTTGTATTTTATTCTGTATGTAAATAACAGTGTCGCCGATTGGGCAGATGGGCGGAGGTGAGCCCATCTCTCTGGAGTCAATGGGATGTTCCAGCTGGTGATGGCGGCCTATTTAATTTAAAGCAGCCCAGTGGTCGGGGTGGCTGTATTCAGCCCACCAGAGAAATGCATCGTGTGTGAAGTGTTTAAGGCACGAGTCAAGAAACTGTCTCGAAACAGGGCTAGTTGTGTTGATTAATATTATTTATTCCCATTTAGGAAGCTGCTTTTCTGTGAGCTTTGATTTTGAACGCTTATTCTTGGTTTTACTTTGTTCTTTTCTTTGTCATCTGTGAGCTTTTGATCTTTTGTCTTACTTGTTTGAGTTAACCAAGCACCTTTATGCCCTGTTGCCCCTCGGTTTGTTGGTTTTGTTAAACTCTGCTGATAAATAATTGTTACTATTTAAACTAATCCCATCTGGTTCCCTTTTCCCTTCAGTGAGCTGGGCTGTAACATCAGGCAAAATATTGGTTTATTACAACCAGTGCCGGCATTAAACCTAGAAATTACTCAGAGAAACTGTATCTGGCCCAGAAAACGACCCAGCTCAATAACCTTAGGACATTCACACCACAGAACAGACCCACAGCTGGAGTAATTCAGCTTCAAGTGCTTAGTTCTGGTTTGTCGAAACCATGGGGCCCCTCATACAAGACAGAAGTACCGTCAGGGACATGAATCTTCAACTGATTCAATTATCGTTTGTTTTAAAATCAATAAAAGTAAAAAAATAAAATTAAAAAAAACATAAAAATGAGGATAAAACCATAAATGTAGAACAAAAACGAAGCAAAGAACAAGCCTCAGTTGTTGCTCTGCAGTGACACCAAGAGATGCATTGATGTTAAACACCCTGCCTGCGTTAAATCAACCATAATGAAAAAGAACAGTAGCTTGGATGCACACAACACTCGTGTGTGTTGTCTGGAATAATGCTCAGGACTATTTACTAGGAGATGCTCAGGACGCATAAGTTATGGAATATACTTACAGCTACTTAAGTGGATGTTAAGTACAGAAACATCTATCTACAGTCCATTTGTGTTGTTATTTTTTATTATTATTATTGTCTGTTTGTATCATTTAAACTTTATGTCATTGCTCATTTTATTGCATTTTACCCTTTATTTAATCGTGTATTTATTTTACTTCCTATTACGTCTATTATTTTCATTTTTAGCCTTATATTTATGGTTTTCCCCTTTAGTTTACTTACTTACTTGGATTTTAATGTTCTATATGATGTTGTTGTACTACGAATCTTTTACCATGTTTGGATTGATCAGCCTTCTGTTGTTCAGTGTTCTTCCTGAGTATCCTTCTTTTTTTTTTTTTTTTTTTTCCCTGTCTGCAAAGCACTTTGTAAACGCTTTTAAAGAGTGCTATATGAACAAAGTTATTAGTAATAGTAGTACCTCGACCAGGAAAAGCAGAGAGAGCGTGTAGCAGCAAACAAATAAGCAACAGCAGAAGAAGAAGAAGTAAAAGGAGTACACTGCCACAGGTATTTATTTCTGGGGAGCTAATGTGTTACAGGCTGAACCTGCTGGTTACAAAAGAATGACCTGAGATTTAGATGAAATGTGAACCTGGACCCGCACACATACGCCTGAATCGATCTGTTCTGCTGCAAAACCACCGAGGAATCCTTTTCTGGCTGATCGGCAGAGCAGAAATTACTCGCCACAACCAGTTCGCCTGAAAAAATCTAAAATATATCGAGAGGATGTAACTCAACAGAAGCAGACCTCAAGTTGATTAAGAGCAGAAAAGAGAAGATTTAATCATTAAAAGGTAAATAAAATGGTAACCTTGTTATCAGCTATGAAATGAGCAGAGACAGAGTGAAGGACGAAACAGGTTTAGTTACTAAATGTAATTACTTCTGTGATCTGAGGCTGATGAAGTTGCAGTGCAGTTATAAATAAGCGTGAAGTACAGAAACCTTAGTCTTTGATTTTAAGAGCAGTGGTCCCTTGTCTGAAATTCCTATGTGTTTGTGGATCTATGTGATCTGGCACTCATGCAGAAGAAAACTTTGAATCTGCCGACACCAGAGTTCCCCTTTCAGGAACGCATCCAACTGAGAACAAACAGTCTTCTCAGACGCACCAGTTGTGGATGCTGTACGGTGTCTCTGGCATATGGCCTCAGTCCAGCAGCTCCTCTAATAGCGCCTACTGAGACACCGATAATAAGGAAAACGGTTAATTGCGAGCAGGTGCCCTTCCTTGTGAGTTTCCCCCAGACTCCCCCTGCCTCCACGTCATCAACCGATCCAACCCCGCTTGCAAAAAAATAAATAAATAAATAAAGAACGTGAAATATTTCCTTTAGTTTATACATTAAGCTCTTCACAGGGACATCCCAGAGCTACCAGGAGAAACTTTCCAGACATCACACTCCAGCAGTGCTGCGGTATTGCTGAAGGCCAGAGCTGTTGCAACAACGTGCGCACAGCTCGGTGGAACTTTATCAGTGGAAGAACTTTGTGAGCCTCGGGGTGGCAGTGTGGGAAGGTCAGCCTTTCATTTTTGTCCAAACTCAATATTTTTTGGATGAAATTTTGTCGATATATTCATGATACCCAAAGCAAAAGTTGGAATGATTTTGGTGATCTAATAGCCTTTTGTCTAGTGCCATCAGCACGCCAAATTATCATTTATACTCTGAACTGCATCAGTTTCTGCCAGACCCACAGTTACCAGCATTTCCCAAACTAACATAGTTCATCATGTCTGAACCAGAGCTGTGAATATGACTGTTGTTACAGGCTGTCAAGTAGAAACTGTAAAGGTCCACAGTGTTCTCTCAAAATTAGACAACCAGACATTTACCTTTCAAAAACTGCATCATATAAGGAATATAAGGCAGCAAACATGAGGCAATGCATTAATAATAATTACTGATATGCACATGGAAGGGTAAACGATGCTGATTAGCACATATATCAGTGAAACCTTGTTGCATGCACGCTTCTGTAAACTGCTCATTTTAGCTGCTTCTTCCTTCATCATGTGTTCTTGCAATTAAAAAGGAAAAGTTTCAGGTTTTAGTGAAGTTAGTGCAAAGTCTGCAACAAGTACAATGCATGTCCTGTGTCTGAATTACGGTAGATGTCTTACACCTATGATAATGTATTATATGTATAGTAAGCAATGGCACAAGGGGCTTTACAAACAGCAGGCAATAAAAACAGAAATAAAGGAGTAAAAATCAATGAGATCAAATCAGAAAACATCACAGGATGTCCCAGGAAAGAAAAGTGATTCATGAAAGTACTCATAGGCAAAGCAGTTTCGAATTTTATAAGTCCCCTTATGGCCATTTTTTAACCTCTTAAGACCCATTTCTGTGTATCA
>NW_007580110.1:65917-70214 GCF_000690725.1 Stegastes partitus | reverse complement strand
GAGCATGGCAGGGCACTGAGGAACCATGTGAGGAAAAGCAACCTATGGGGAGCTCATCCACACTGAGAGGGATCACAGTCCACAACCACGGGGAGGGTCACCGCCACAGAGACCCCCGGCCCAGAAGGACTGGGGATGTTGTGATTACTGAACACACTGAAACACATTGACCCAGAAACAGCAGAACCGCTGCATTAACCTGAAACTACGGTCAGATAAGGAACCCATGTTCATGTGCAGACTGTCCCAGTGGAGGATGGAGGAGCAGAACCAGGCGCTGGAGGACATGTGAGGCACTGAATGGACCACATGGTGCTAAACTCAGCTGGTCTGAAGTGGTTCCTGTTAAAGTCCAGTTAGCAAAGGACCAGAACTACACGTGAAGGAAGACATGACGTGAAGACAGGGAGGTTTTCTATCGTTTCCACTTCAGTGAGTGTGTTCTGTGGTCCTGAAGCAGTAGAACATGAGCTGGTATCGGTCAGACTGAGTCGGAGCTCAGCAGGAATCTACGGTTCTGGTGAGAACACAGCTGTTCCGGAACCAAAACCAGTCTGGACCAGGATTAACAGCAGATTACCAGACAGACATCTAACAGGAGTATCTTTTGAAACCTCCTGTTGTGGAGCAGCACCATGTGGACCTCTAAGCTCAACAGAATCCTCCTGAACACATGGAACAGCTCCACTTCTTCTTTAGTTCTGGTTCTGCTGGACGCTCCACATCTCCAGACCTCTTTCTGTTTCAGGGCCACTGAGGAACATTTGGTGCATTGAGAGAAACGAAGATAACTCTGAGGGTGACGGCTGCAGTCGGAGGAGAAATGCGTCCGGCGCCGGTTCTGTTCCTCCCTAGCCCTCTCTGGGTTCTCCAATCTGTGAGCAGCTCCATCGACTGGCAGACTCTCATTAGCTGCTCTTCACTCGGAACCCTTCTACAACACACAGAACACCTGAAGCCCGTCAGTAGCAGCAGAACAGCTCTGACCAGAACCGCCTGGAGCCTCCACCCATGGGCCCGTCTTCAGGCCTGAGGAGCTGCACCGGGTCCAGGGTTCTCAGCAGCTGTTGTTAGGTGAGCTTAGATCATGAACCAGTCTTCATCCACACTGCATCTAGAGCCTTCCCTACTGGACTGGACCTACTGGTGGTACTGGGTCTGTTGCTCTGTTCAGCCCCTCTAACTGGTGAAGGAAACTTCATGCTGCCATCTAAAGCAGCTCAGAGCACAAATCAGAACCAAGGATCCAGTTTGATGAACGCTGATGTTAATAGAAGGATGGTTCTGGACTCACAGCAGCAGAAACATCAAACACCAGAGAAGAGGCGCTGATTCTTCAGAACCCAGTCGGTTTCATTCACTCGCTGCTTCGCTGCTTTTTAATCACAAATGTGAGCTCAGAGGGAAACCCTCCAGCTGCTGGTCGGGTTCTAGCGAGCAGAACCTGAGGCGTCCAGTTAAATATAAACGGTGCTATGAGTCCAGCTCTGACATCAATGTGTGAAGAGACTTATTGGTTCAGAACCAACATGTGGTCTGAAGGTACCGTGGTCTTTTTTACTGAAGGACTACATCAGGTTCCTCTGAAAACCCACAGCAGAGGAACTGGACAGAACCAGTGAGTCGGTCCAGATCCAGCAGCGGTCCGACCCGTTGACCGTGTCAAATAACTGGCTTATCTTTGCTGTTACTTTCTGGTTATTTCCGTCTTGATGACGTCNTAAATTGTCCGTAGGTGTGAATGTGAGTGTGCTTGGTTGTCTGTCTCTAAGTGTAGCCCTGTGATAGACTGGTTACCTGTCCAGGTGAACCTGCCTTCGCCCTGAGTCAGCTGGGATAGACTCCAGCCCCCCCGCGACCCTAATGAGGATTAAGCGGTGTATAGAAAATGGATGGATGGACTTTTCTTTGTGAAATACTTTCCTCAGGTGATTTCTACGACATGCATCGCACTATTTCCACTGTGTACTACATCCTGACACGTTATGACGACATTCTGAATCATGACCTTTTTTGACAAAAACGACATGCTATAGTATGACTTTTTAGGGTCCGAGCACTCCAGTGCAAGGACCCTATTGTAACCGTTGTGATTATTATCATTATTATTTATTATTATTATTATTGTTTAATATTATTTTTTGCTTATTTATTGACATTAAAACAGCGTAGTTTTATGTTTACATGTTGAAAAAAGAACAAACTACTGTTTGTAAAATTTGATTTTTGATGTCAACATTATTTACAGTTTTGGCCTTTTTTATCGTCAGCACGTTAAAGCTTTTTTAAAATTAATTTTAATTTAATTTTTCCTTAATATACAGATTTTTTTTTCTTTCAAATATTTTATTTTTTGTTTTTTGTGGACATTAATTGCAGCTTAGGCCTGTTTTGTTTTTTCTTTTAACATTTTTTGGTCATTTTCTGTAATTTAACAAAACGGAAAAAATCTTTAAAATGCAGGTAAATTGTTCAAGAAAGTAGAGTTGTTTGTTTTTTTTTTAAGTATTTTCTTACAATGTGGGCCAACAAACGAGTCATTTAACCTGCAGCTGATCGATTCAGTCAGCCAGTGTTAATAAAAATTAAAACTATAAACTATAAAATAATTCTATTGTATTTGGCAAAAACACAATTATAAGGGCAGTGAAATGTATAGATAGATAGATAGATAGATAGANGGTCCAGATCCAGCAGCGGTCCGACCCGTTGACCGTGTCAAATAACTGGCTTATCTTTGCTGTTACTTTCTGGTTATTTCCGTCTTGATGACGTCTGTCTGGTTCTGGTCCCGCTGACTGTTCCTGAGTTGGGTGGTCCATTTGGGGCAGAACCCAGAACCAGTAGAACAGAAACTAACCAGTGACTCGTCTGTGGTTCAGATCAGTCATGAAAACGTGACTGAACTGATTTTAACAGACACCTGAAGCCTGTTGGAGTGTTTGGATCAGAACCAGAGAAGACGTTTTAATAAATACAGTCATCAAAATCTGTCAGAACCCCCCCTAGAACCAGCTGGTTCTGTACCTGCAGTAACGACCCGTTCTGATGTGTAGAAAGCAGACAGGAGGTGAATGAAGCCTTTTCGAGCTGATCCAGTCATCTGGAGGCCCACATTGTTAATGTGAGGGAACAAATGGAGTCGTTTCTGGGTTTGGGCTGCGAGTTAACCAGAACCAAAACGCTGGTCCGGTATTTAAATGGACCGATGAGTCGCTTCGGGCTGATTTTTCTCCTGCAGAGGATAAAAGTGAGACTTCCACCGAAGGTCACGAATCTGCTGCAGCAGAACAAGTCCGATCAGAGAGGTTCTGCATGGCAAAGGAACCACCGGATCACGTTCATGAACAGAACCTCTGATTAACTGATGGGCTGTTGGGCAGAGAGTGTCAGAGCTCCAAAACCAGAACCAGAGGAGGGCTGACAGACCGAACCGCCGACTAAACTGCTAACAGGGTTTCATGAGCCCGGTTCTGAGTCCTGGTCGTTTTGTGGATTCTGTACAACAGAAACATTTGATGACTAAAACAAGGTCCAAAAGACAGAATTCATCGACCAGAACCAGAACAAACGGACAGAATCAGAGTTCTTAACTGTCTGACAGTCGTCTGGTTCAGAAAAGCTGAACTAATAAAACCAACATGTTCTGTTTCATGTAATGAGAGACAGAACCCAGTGACCCGACTGGACCTCTGCTGCATTCATGTTAGTGTAGTTCATTCACCAATGAGCTGTGTTCTGTATCAGCGGCTGTAGGTCCACTTCACTCTGCTCATCTCCCGGAACCGTTTCTGTGACACAGTGAAGGGTTCCACGTTCACACGAGGATGTGAGCCGAACAGAACCACTTGATGGAGCGACTGTCTGTGAGCTAACCACCAGAACCGGATCATCTCACACTGATGAATGGTGAGATTAGTTTGGTTCTGACAAAGTTGTGCTGAATATATGATTCAGAACCCGACCAGAGGAGGAAGTGAAGGAGCAGCTGCTGATCAATAGTGAGTATTGATCGATAAGCTGCTATTCATGGAGCGGCCATGTGTGATCGGGTTTCAGTGAATCAGCGCCGAACAAACTCTGCTCTCACTTTATGACATCATCAATGTATTGATCAGCCTGAGAACGGCACATATCAGAGACCGACACCCGATCGATGCCCGATCAATGGAAACTCAGCGCTTTGTGTTCACTTAGCAGGACTTCAGTGTTTCACAGCTGAAACACCCTGAAGCCGGGTCCAGACAGAACCCCGACAGAACCCCGACAGAACCCCGACAGAACCCAGACAGAACCC
>NW_007580110.1:62148-65294 GCF_000690725.1 Stegastes partitus | reverse complement strand
CGTCTGGTTCAGAAAAGCTGAACTAATAAAACCAACATGTTCTGTTTCATGTAATGAGAGACAGAACCCAGTGACCCGACTGGACCTCTGCTGCATTCATGTTAGTGTAGTTCATTCACCAATGAGCTGTGTTCTGTATCAGCGGCTGTAGGTCCACTTCACTCTGCTCATCTCCCGGAACCGTTTCTGGCTACCGGGGGAGGATGGGGGAGGTTACCGGGGGAGGTTACCGGGGGAGGATGGGAGCTGCGGCGCCAGCAGATGGACTCTGGTGAACAATAGCAGCAGACAGATGCAGCCATAAAGACTCAACAGAATCACACCCGAACGCACAAACACAGTGGAGCTGTGGAGCAGAGGAACCTGCAGCTCCTCAGGAGGCCACCGGGGGCTCCACCTGCTGCTTCTACCAGCTTCATCCAGAAAGCCCAGCAGACACACTGGACCAGAACCGGCACATTGTAACATCTATGGACTGTTAGTGACTGCTTTCATCCAACAACAGTTTGAACCAGTTCAGTACCAGTTCAGAACCAGTCCAAGCTGCTCTCTGACCAGTCTAATGCCCAGTACAAAACAAAAGTCTGACCCTACCTGAAACCAGTTCAAACAGTACATCAAAATCCATCTGGACCTTCTTCAGGTCTGTGCAGGAAACTGGATCTCCCGTTTCTGTTAAAATCAGACCAGTGCACCAGTTTAATGTTCCAGTGTGAACCTGCAGCTTCAGGACGTTCCTACAGCCTGCTGCGTTCCAAACAGACCCACAAAGATGTTCTCAGACGGTGAAACGTGACAGACTGAGTCCTTCACCAGTCTCAGTCTGAGAACTGAACATCTGAGTCAGCTGCAGGGAGCCGAGACAAAGGAGGCTTCTGCTGCCGCCCAGCCCCCACCCATCTGACCCCATCTAAGCCCCATCTGAAACCTCCATCAGACCCCATCTGAAACCCCCGTCATACCTCCATCAGACCCCATCTGAAACCNCGCCCGGAGCAGGTTTGCGCCACACCCCGCCGTGCGCGAAGGCCAACAAGCGTAGGGCGAGGACCCGTCCATCGCCGCTTGTGGCTTTAATTGGTGTTGGTGTTGCTGTGGTGATGGTCACTGACCACCGGGGGCGCTGCTGATCCCTGAGCACGCTGCATGCTGGGAAAAGCTGACACGCTTACATCCTCATTCAGGTTCTGTTCAGGTTCTGTTCAGGTTCTGTTCAGGTTCTGTTCAGACACTTCACAATGAAACGACAGAAATATAAATTAATGCTGATAAATAATAATCTGAAGAACAACACTGGAAAACTACAGACCAATAAAATCAGGAAACTATTATTAATTATGAGATTATATATAAGCTCATAATTAATAATAGGTTTACGTAATCAGAGTACTGTTACTGTCCAGGAAGTGAGGTATCGGCTCCTCTGTCTTTAATAATCAACATAATTCATTTTAAAGCAGCGCTTACAACGATCAGATATCATCTCTTTATCATTTAACCTTTAATTCATGACTGGTTCATTAATAATAACGAGCATTTTACTGTTTCTCAGGATTTAACAGGATGTTTTTGTGTCTAAAAATAAAATGAAGTAGAAACCAGAACGCAGCAGAACAAGAAACATTCATCAATATTCATTAATTATCTAGAACCTGAAAACAGTAACGAAGCAGACTTCATGACTTCTGATTGGCTCATCCAGTAATTATGTGAAACTGTTTCTGTGATTGTGCCATCGATTAATTTACTATGAGTTCATTCATTCATAAGAATCACATGAGTGTCCAACTCAGTGTCTTAATGTGAACACTGGCAGCAGTGGGCTTCGGTACCGACACATCGGGTCAGAACATTTCAGTGTCACTTCATTTAATCAGCAAACTGAGAACAGACAGAGTTCAGCGTTTAATGTTGTATTTCCTCTATGTGGACTTGGGATCATTGTTCAGTGGCTGCAGAGCGCCACCTGCTGGCCCTGTCAGCTCAGTCTGTGGTGTTCACATCAGCTGAACTGATTCCAGTCAAGGTCAGACTGGTGGGAATACGGATCAGAACCAGGAGATCAAACGGGTCCATATGAAGACAGGATTTTTAAACATGCGGCTGTGCACTGTTCGGGTTGGGCTGATGTGTATTTCTATATTGTGTGTGTGTGTGTGTGTGTGTGTGTGTGTGCTGCTGTACTACACACTCCTCCAGTGTGAGATGAACACAGGCTGATCTGATGTGTGGATCAGAGGTTCCTCAAATGTCTGGTTTTGTCCAAAGACGTTGGGTGTACTGTGACAGAAGCCCGTCCAGACTGACGTACCCTCAGACTGGATCAGCAGAGGAACTCATCACAGCTCATCGCTCAGAGGCTCAGCTTCATGGTGTTTAGGCAGAGAAACGCGGATTAGTCCTTTAGCGCACAGAAAGGCGTCAGGGAGCGCGCTCAGATGCAGAGCTGTGATTGGCCGATGCGTCCTGTTGAACGAACCCCCAGACGTCAGCTGGAAGCAGAAATAAAGGAGGTGAAGCTGCTGGCCTCCTTTCTTCTGTGAATCCTTCGTCCATTGTACCGACTGCAGCGCGGGGGGAGGGGCCGCGGCGGTTACCATGGAAACTGCAGAGATGAATTCTTGCAGTGCTTTCATTTTGGTAATTGCTGCCTCTTTTCTCAAAGCTAAGCAGCTTCTCTTCAGGGGTTCTTCACCTCCTCCATCCTCAGAATGAAACCTCAGCTTCATTACCACTGTTGGCTCAAAGGGCTGAACTGCAGGAAGTGTTGCAGATCAATACGGTAGAGCAGGAGCCAGCTGGAGATACAGCCAGCATGGAGGAACATCTTTCTACTGATGGTGGAACATCTTTCTACATCTGATGATGGAACATCTTCCTACATCTGATGGAGGAACATCTTTCTACTGATGGTGGAACATCTTACTACAGCTGATGGTGGAACATCTTACTACACTGATGGTGGAACATCTCCTACATCTGATGGTGGAACATCTCCTACACCTGATGGTGGAACATCTTTCTACAGCTGATGGTGGAACATCTCCTACGCCTGATGGTGGAACATCTTTCTACAGTTGATGGCGGAACATCTCCTACACCTGATGGTGGAACATCTTTCTACTGATGGTGGAACATCTTTCTAC
>NW_007580110.1:58375-61079 GCF_000690725.1 Stegastes partitus | reverse complement strand
CTGATGGTGGAACATCTTTCTACAGCTGATGGTGGAACATCTTTCTACAGCTGATGGTGGAACATCTCCTACATCCAATAAGCAGAGCAGAGAGGAAAAGTTTGAAACATGGAGACCACAGTAGCTCCAGGTGGTTTTGATGAACTCTCACAGTCCCACAAGTCCAAAACACGTCCAGCACCTGCTCAAAGCCAAACATCTGCTGCTGTCTCCTGTTTTTAAATGTAGGCATTGAGGTGGTTCTGAAGAAGACAACATGACTTTGAAACCTGTCTGAGACGTTTTCTGTTAAAAGTCACAAATGGAGAGAAAGAGTTTAAAACATTCCCTCCTGTGGTTGGTACTGATCCATATTCATCTTAAACATATAACAGGGTTCATGGTTTATCTTTGGAAACAGGGTCAGTAGAAGTTCCAGTGGGTTGATGGCCCGCTGTGAGGTTCCTGTTTGTTTCTGAGTTCAGTCAGAAACACCTTGACACCTCACCATGACACACTGATGGAGATGTTCTGGTGTCAGAGCTGCTCCTCTGTGTGAACACTGGGACTCCTGTCTGTTGAAACTAAAACCAGAAAAGTTTTTTAGAAAGCAGGTGGGTTCTGTGTTCATGTCGTCTTCCATCTGCTTGTTTGAGGACGTTAGGAACACGGGATCAGGTGTGACGATGCTTTTAGTGTCTGCACCAGAAGAACTGAAGCCCAGACCTGAGTCACTGAGGATCCCTGAGATCGACGGTTCCTGAAGCTCCAGACCTTCAGTTCTTCTAAATGTTCCGTTGTGGTGCATCGACCCGGCTCATGTGCCAGAGATGAAGTGAGGGAGCAGCTCCAGCCAGCGGGGGGCGCTGCCTCAGGCCTCGCTGCTCTGAGCGCTGCGTCTTCAGCAGCTTTGACTTGGTCCATGAGGTTCAGAGCAGCAGCTGGTAGTTTCCTCCTGTGGCTCGGAACCACCCAACACGTAACCTCTCTGAGAGCCTAACGCATTTATCTGCCGACTGAACGTTCTGGAGCTGGAGAAGACAGAACCTGAATAAAACTACCGTCTGAACACAGGAACAGGAGCAGCTCTGGACTCCTGATGTGGACCGCATCCAGAGACTGGTCGTCAGAACCCTCCGGTCGGTGTTCCTCTGGTGTCACGTCTGCTGCTTCTCCTTCAGGTTGCTGCTTCAATTCTTCACGTCACTGAAACTAAACTGTTCTGGAAGCAGCTGCAGACTGAAGCCGACCATGTTTCATGGATCGCTGACCTGGTCCGGTTACCATAGAAACGCTGTTCTCATCACATCCGTCACACCTCTCAGTTCTCCTCCGGTTCTCTTCAAGGACCTCTGGAATCCCAGGACAGAACCCTGGGTGTTCTCCAGGATCCCGGTGGTCTCTGCAGACCAGATCCTGGCTTGGTTTGTCGCTCTCAGATGTACTTTGGATAAAAGCTGCTGAGTTAAATTGTAGAGTCATTGTAAGATCCGATAAAAGTCGGTTTTTGTCCCCTGAAAACCTCCCAAACACTTTGGCCGGGTCCAGGACCTGTAGAACCAGGTCAGGAACCCAAAGGAGGAAGAAAGTCTCTTCAAGGACGCTGGAACGGCCCAGCGGGCTTTCTCTCCTGAAACTCCCAAACTTCCAGGAAGATCCTCAAAACCCTGCCTATCCAGTCCTCAGAACCACTTCTGTCACTGAAACCCAGAAGAAACCTGGAACCCGGTCCCCGACCTCCAGAACAACTGAACGGACCCCAGGAACCGCTCCATACAGAACAGAACCTGTCCATGAGCTCCTCCAGACTTTCTCTATGATCTGACCCAAAGACTCAGCAGGACTTGTGGAACCCAAAACTCCTGAACCTCCTGTAGGACCACAAGAACCTCGTCCTGAACCTCCTGTAGGACCACAAGAACCTCGTCCTGAAACTCTCAAGCTTCTTTATGATCCACAATCAAGATTTACTGTTTTATAATGTTATCACTGAACATCTGGATTTTTTGGTGATGCAGCAGAACCAGAACCTCTGCCACACTGACCCTGAGGACTGAACGAAGCTCGTCTTTCTGACAGATCATGTCAGGATGCCAGAGCGACTCCCTCATCACTGATCCTGTCAGTTATCAACAGCTCTGACGCCTCCGACCCGTCGCAGCTTTGATCAACCTTCATCAGAACTTCTGATGGCCTGTGGCTGCTATGGAGCTGCACTCTCTGGACCTGCTGACCGACGAACACATCACAACAGAACCTGGAGTTGCTGATGAAATGTAGATTTTCAGTATTTTATTTGGTTATTTGGCTGGATCTTCATGAGTAGGTAGAAACTAGAAAGTGAGAGGAGTTAAAGAGCCTTAAATCTGACCTGGTTCACCTGTTGGTGAAACCAGAACCAGGTCAGGTGTCACGTGACCTACCTGGGAGGGGGGCAGCTCTGCGGCTCTCCGGCTGCTGAACGTCTGCAAGTTGATCGGGGACGTCTGCTCCGAACTCACCGCCTTCTGTCCGTTGATGTGTGCCGTCACCATGGAGACGGGAGTCTTGGCGGGAACCACAGAGATGGAGATGCCCTGATTGGACGGTTTGATGAGCGACAGAGGCTTAGTCGACCCGACAGGACAAGTTCTGACCGCCAGCTTCTGTAGAGACACACAGACAGGTTACAGTCAGACAGACAGACATGTTACAGTCAGACAGGTTACAGTCAGACAGACAGACA
>NW_007580110.1:45582-54367 GCF_000690725.1 Stegastes partitus | reverse complement strand
CCCCCGTCATACCTCCATCTAACCTCCATCTAAACCCGTCAGACCTCCATCTGAAACCCCGATGAATCAGGTGAATCAGGTGAACAGGTAGAACACCAGGACACCTGAGCTGCAGCTTCATCAGAACCAAGCTGCTCTGGTCTCTGATGCTTCTGTGGAAACCAAGAAGTGAAAGCAGACGGGTCCGGGTCGACTGTTGTCCGGTTGGAGGACTAAAAGTCTTCTACGTTTTCAGCAGAGTCGGGTTGATGTTCATTCAGTTTGTCAGAATTCTTCCTTTAGTTTCCTTCATCAGCTGCTTACTGGGACTTCAAGTCTGATGAACTCAGAAACTAGTCCAGAACCAGTTCACAACCAGTCCAGAACCAGCCGTCCGTCCGTCCATCCATTCATGTGTTTATTATCCATAAATTGTGAGAAAACAGTGAAACTTGTGTGAAACAGAGAGAACGTGTCTCATGTGACAGAAGGTCCATCAGACGGAACCATGAATCACAGAACGCTGTTTTCACTGCTCAGCTGATGTCTGAGATCCTAAACGGGTTCTTGATCCTGACGGAGGAGCTTCGCCTCCTTATGTCTTCTCCTCCTCCTCCTTGTTCCTCCTCCTTCTCCTCCTCCTCCTCATCCTCCTCTTCCTGGACCATCTGGACCACCTGAACCATCTGGACCACTGCCTTCCTGCTGCAGCTCTAAGTGCTGCTAGTTTCTGTGTTTACTGGCCACATGTGATCACGTCTGTAAACATGTAAACAAACAGAACTGGGTCCTACCTGTCCGTTCTGAAGTTCATTGAGGCCTTTACACAACGTCGGATTCTGCAACAGAGAAAAGAGAGTTCAATCGGTTTTGTTGTCACCACTGTGAGGAGTCAGCAGATGGAGTGATGACAGTAAAAGGACAGACGGAGCAAATCAAACCATGAACAGATGTGAGACCTGCTCCAGCCAACGAGGAGCTGCAGAGACCAGATCAGCGTCTACATGTCAGAAGATCTGCAGCTATGAAATGATCTATGAACCACTTCTAGCCATCCTGTTAAACAGTAGAAGAACTCAGGACGACACTGTCCAACCGCACACAGATGACCTCAGTGTGAAGGTCCAGCTGTCGGTGAACCAGAACCAGACGTGTTTCTGTCTGCGGACCGAGTTTAAATGAAACGTGTCCACAAGTCAGAGATGATGGGTCAGCACACAGCCGTCACAGAACACCATCTATTCCTTCTTCTGTGGTGCAGCTCATGAGTTTGGCGAAGCCTCAGGAGACACCGACGGCTACCAGAGCCAGGCCCGGCCCAGCGCGGGTCCAGTTCATGCAGAACATCTGGAGAGGAACCTGAAGCACTCATTTCTGCAGACCAGGATTCATCCGCTTTATTAAGCCCGACACTTTACAAGCTTCAATCAGCCCCAACACGCCAAACCAGCGACCTGCTGACAGCGGCGCCGACCCGCTGTGATGTCACTCAGGTGAGCCTCCAGGTGACCTGAGGGACAGCACACCTGACTGCTGCCGCTACCTGGTCTGAAGGACTCCACTCACCTAAACCAGTGAGTTAAACTGGTCTACAGCACGCCATCGTCACATCATGATGACATCAGAGCTGTCAGCTCCTCTCATTGGCTGACTGCAGCAGAGTCCAATAACCACCATATACACAGTACTCAGAGTACTACAGTACTCAGAGTACCACAGGTACCAGCCACAGCTTCCTGCTCATTCTACCCACAGTCCTCTGCAGCAGTGACATCACAGCGCCGACCGTCTGAACCTCCTTGTCGTCAGAATGTAGTTTAAATGAAAACACTGATGGTGGAGCAGGAACCAGGCTGCTGGTTTAATCAGACCTGTAGGAGCTATCCTCTGGAGACCTAGAACATCAGCAGAACACCGACAGGAATCAGACACATTCACCAATTGGGCCGCTCAGGACACATAAAGAGATTCATCCTCTGGAGACCAAGACTCTGCACAGAACATCTCACAGATCTACAGTTTGAGTGACACAAACAGACGTGTTCAGGTCTAGAAGGAGAAAAGTACAGACCCCCAGCACGCTGTGGATTCACCCTCTGGAGACCAAGAAGATGCAGCAAAACCCGACTAAATAACCCAGTGGACTGAAACATCCCAACCTGACCGACCTCAAGGGGAAGTTAGACTTTATGGAACGAAAAGACGCCACACAGAGGTCACCAGAAACTGAGGATCTGCTTCAGTCCAGATGGAACCTCGGTGGGACGCAGGTTCTGATCAGATTCTGTGTCCTTCTGTCAGAACCTCATAAATATCTGGTTTGGACTCAGAACTTCCCACATTTCCAGAGTGTGAGTTCCCACCAGCATCCTGCTTCCTGCTGACAGCGTTCGCGCTGTTTGGCTAGCTCTGACGGGACACGGCGTGGAGCAGCAGCCAGGTGGCGCCGTCTCACGGCTCACACCTGAAACCTGCTGCGACAAGCTGGGGGGTCATCACAGCAGCTTTAAACCAGACTCATTACTGGTGGAGCAGAATGGGGGAAGGACCTGTGGTGAGCAGGACTCTAACTCATGACCTCCACATCGGGGACTACACCTGTACGGGGACGCCAGCTCCACCAGGTGAGCTATAGTTGCTACATTATTACAGTTAGTTACTGATGTTAACTAGCTGTCAGCAGCAGGTTAAACTAGTTCAGTGGACCTGTGTAAACTCTGGCTGGACGATGTGTAGATCCAGCCTGGTGCAGCCTCTCCAGCTGCTCTGAGCTCGTTTAATTCGAGGAAAAGCCCTGGAGAGGACCAACGCTCGTACAGCAGCTTCAGAACAGACCCGCTGCTTCCAGCTCCCAGTCCTTCATCACAAACCCAGTTTCAGCTGCAGAGACGCTGGAGGAGGTTGTTTGTTGGTTCAGATGTTCGTGTTCCCTTCAGGATGAACCAGCATTCAGGTTAATGTGTTCACTAGGTCGGTTTATGACCACATATCTGGTTACAGACTGGTTTAATCTGGTTCTAGGCTACCTTTGGACTGATTGTAGGCTGGTTTCTTACTGGTGGACTGATTGTAGACTGGACAAGTTTTGGGCGGGTTTAGATCTGGTTTTGGACTCTGGATTGGATTTCAGACTGGTTTTGATCAAAATTGAGAAGATTTTAGAACGATGATGAAACCAGACTAGTGTCTGGACTGGGTTTAGACTGGAGACTGATTCAAACCAGTCACCTCCAGTCACAGCGTGTTCTACGTCGCAGGCAGCTGAGATCTTTGCTAAAAGGCTCCTCAGCAGTGGCGGGGAGGGTTAGGGGTTAGGGTTAGACCTGCAGCTGAGCTCTGCTGCTGCTTCCCTACGGCTGAACAGCGAAGCCTGTGGCTCCTGCAGCGATCCACTCGCAGCGGTTTCACTGCTTTCTGCTGCGTTGCATCACTACGTTCCTCTGCTGGCTGCAGAGAGCAGCTTCTACACGGTTCCACACAAACTCCGACAGCTCCAAAGGTTCTGGAACCACAGGACCAGACAGTAACTAGAGGTTCAGCCTCAGAGTGTGTGAACGTCTGAACCAGGCCTCGGTGCTCCTCAGGCTTCCATCATCTCCATGTAATGCTCCAGAACATCACGTTCCTCCAGTTCTCACTGTGCAACACTCGGTTCTACTGCAGAAGCAATGTTCTGGCTCAGTCTGAGCTCTGGTTCCATGCTTTCTTCCTCTTTAACAGAAATACTGAATCTCATTCAGTTTCCACTGTCAGCAGCAACTCTCACCTTCTACAGCATTAAACCGACAGAAAACCAATACAGAACCAATACAGAACCAACAGAAACCAGTCTGAAGTCCACTAAAGAGTCTGATCAGAGTTAAAACAGTAAAACTCATGAAAGCAGAGCAGGATGAAAACCGTCTGATCAGGTCTCAGCTTTCTGCCACTAAAAGGTCAAAACATCAAACATTCTGCGTCCAGACAGACGTGAGCTGGAATCATTTCATCAGATCAGTACATGTGATCGGAAGGTAGACTCAGCACAGACTCATCAGGACTCTGAACTGGTTTTACACTTGATTGTAAACTGGTTCTGAAGCGGACTGGCTTCAGAGCAGCTGCCGTGTGCATTTCATCTACAAACTGGTTCTAAACTGGTTCAAATCACTTTGACCCTATCAGCTCTGTGGACCTCTGCTGTGGTCAGACTAGACCCGTCCTGAAGGAGAACCCCCTGAAGGCCGATCGGAGCGGAACCATCCGTCGGTGTGTTTGCTGCAGCTCGGTGTGTCTGAGCCTCGGCAGCATCCTTCAGCCTCTGAGCTCAGGCCTCGTTATATTTGGCATGTTGCTACGGAAACTAGCTTCTTTTGAGAACTCCGTTGTTCTTCCGTGAAGGCTGGAGCAAACAGAGCCGAGGCTTTTCTTCCTGAGCTCAGGTGCAGCGACGTTCAAACGCTCAGAGAAACGCGGCCATTATTTTTCATTAAGCAGATTAATCAGCTGAAACTCAGAACCACTGATTCATCGCTGGAAGCCGACACAATATGGACGCGGAGTCCTCAGAAACACAGAGCGCCTGAAGGCAGCAGCAACACTTGAGCTCGCTCAGAATAATTGGGTTAATTTATCCGTTTAGTGTGATGACGCCTGAGGACGTCCAAAAAGTCCAGAGCAGCTCCGAGAATGAAAATAACCCAGACTCAGCCTTTATCTGTGTCTGCGGGCTCTTCTGTCCAAACCCATTTATTTTTAATTGCTTTTCTCTGTTTGTCCGCATCTTTGTTTACGTCTCTGCTACTTCCGATAAGCGAAGCAATAATAGGAAATTAATTTGAATACATTTACAAAGGTAGAGAGAACGTCAGCCTTCAGAATGAACCTTCGGCTGCAGCAGCGACTCTCCTCCGTCGCTCTGCTCATCAGCTTTCTGCTCGTGTCTCCGTACGTCTGCAGCAGCAGCTGCTGTCCTGGCAGGCAGCATGTAAACACAGCCGGAGATCACGGCTCAGCAGAATCAGCCAGAACCTCCTCAGAACCACAGAAACACCTGCACACAGCTGGAGCCCCAGTGAAGTCCAGGGTCCGTAGTGAAGGGTCAGTAGAGGCTGACTTTACCAACCAGGCTGCCTCCGTCCAGCATCCGGTCTGATCTAAACCGGCTTTGGTCATGGAAACGCTGAAGCACCGTCTGACTTCATTCATGGCTCAGTTTATACGTCTGTTGCTGTAAACAGCAGCATCATGAAAGACCACAACACAGCCGCTGGTCTTCAGGAATGTAGGTAGGACACCTAGTGAGCTCATTAGATTTAGAATAAACGCACAACTCAGTGTGATATTTTTGCAAAACACTCATTAATGCAGGAGTGTCCAGTCCTGGTCCTGGAGGGCCACAATCCTGCATGTTCTAGATGTTTCCCTCTTCCAACACACCTGATTCAGATGATCAGGATCTTTATCAGGCTTCTGTAGAGCTTGATGAGCTGATCATGTGAATCAGGTGTGTTGGAAGAGGGGAACATCTAAAACATGCAGGATTGTGGCCCTCCAGGACCAGGATTGGACAGCCCTGCATTAAAGTCTACTACTTTATTTCCAAAGCTGGTACCTTTAAAAAACCTCCAGATGACAACATTTATCAGAAAGAACTGGAGGACTCTCATCTGAAAAGTGTGTCAAAATGAACCCAAGCTGAGCAGTGCTGTTTCCACGGCGTCTGGGAAAGGTCCAGTTCACCCCAGGAAGTCACCGCGGACCACCAAACAGACGGGCTGTCCACGTGCTTCATCACATCTGCTAAATGAAGTTTGGTTTGTCTGCTCCAAACACTACAGCACCCATGAGCCTCCTCAGCCTGTTGCCATGGAGACGATAAAGCTTCTCAGAGCAGCTCCTCCTCCTCCCGTCACCCCCACCCTCTGTTTAGACACATTCATGTGAAAAACCCACAGAAACACTTGTATGAGCAGAAGTTGAGCGAGGACCCGTCTGTTTTTAGCTCCAGTGGAGTGCAGCTCCTCCTCCAGCCATCACTCAGCGCGACCTTGTCCAGGAAAAACAAATTAAAGTCCCATTTATTATGCGCTGCTCTTTGTTAGCGGCTGACTGGCAGCACAAGGACGCTGGTTAACCCTTTCAAGTCCTTTAACTCTCCACCAGCATCATCTCCGGCTGTAAATCGCCGCTTCGCCAAAAAACACAAATAAATCAGCACGGTCATCTTTCTTCCAGAGGTGGGCCTCAGCAGCACTTCTTCTTCCAGCACCCTTCATCTCAAGGTTACGACCAACGCTGAAACAAACCTCAGCACGGCTTCAGTCCGTTTGTTTCCTCCACGTTAGAAAGGATGAATCTGGAAATATCACGTTTCACCGCAAAAACACCAAATCTAAAGCAATAAACTCACTCAGAGGAATAAACTGGAGCTAACAGGGGCTAACAGGAGCTACAAGGGGCTAACAGGCGCTACTAGGGGCTAACAGGAGCTACAAGGGGCTAACAGGCGCTGCCTCAGGCTACCAAGAGCTAACAGGAGCTAACAGGCGCAAACAGGAGCTAACAGGAGCTACAAGAGGCTAACAGGCGCTAACAGGCACTACAAGGGGCTAACAGAAGCTAACAGGCGCTGCCTCAGGCTATCAAGAGCTAACAGGGGCTAACAGGCGCTACTCAGGGCTAACAGGAGCTACAAGGGGCTAACAGGAGCTAACAAGAGCTAACAGGCGCTGCCTAAGGCTACCAAGAGCTAACAGGAGCTAACAGGCGCAAACAGGAGCTAACAGGAGCTACCAGAGGCTAACAGGCGCTAACAGGCACTACACGGGGCTAACAGAAGCTAACAGGCGCTGCCTCAGGCTACCAAGAGCTAACAGCAGCTAACAGGCGCTGCCTCAGGCTACCAAGAGCTAACAGGAGCCAACAGGTGCAAATAGGAGCTAACAGGAGCTACAAGGGGCCAACAGGCGCTAACAGGCGCTACAAGGGGCTAACAGGAGCTAACAGGCGCTGCCTCAGACTACCAAGAGCTAACAGGGGTTAACAGGCGCTACAAGGGGCTAACAGGCGCTACAAGGGACTAACAGGAGCTACAAAGGGCTAACAGGCAATGCCTCAAGCTACCAAGAGCTAACAGGAGCTAACAGGCGCTAACAGGCGCTACAAGGGGCTAACAGGAGCTGTCTCAGGCTATCAAGAGCTAACAGGAGCTAATAGGAGCTACAAGGGGCAAACAGCAGCTACAAGGGGATAACAGGCGCTTCAACGGGCTAACAGGTGCTGTCTCAGGTCACCAAGAGCTAACAGGAGCTAACAGAAGCTACATGGGACTAGCAGGCTACCAGGCTACCAAGAGCTAACAGGAGCTAACAGAAGCTAAAAGGGGCTAACAGGCACTGTCTCAGGCTACCAAGAGCTAACAGGAGCTAACTGGAGGTAACAAGAGCTAACAGGTGCTAACAAGAAGTAACAGGTCCTAACAGAAGCTACAAGGGGCTAACAGGCGCTGTCTCAGGCTTTGAAGAGCTAGTAGGAGCTAACAGAAACTACCAAGTGATAACAGGAGCCTTCAGGAACAAACAGGAGCTTTTTGGAGCTCAAAAGAGCTAACTGGAGCTAACAGGCACTAGCAAGCACTAACAGAAGCGAACAAGAGCTAACAAGCGCTAACAGTAGCTGATAAGAGCTAACAAGCGCCAACAGGAGCTGGCAAGCACTAACAAGAGCCTTCAGCAACAAATAGGAGCTTTGGGAGCTAACTGGAGCTAATGGGAACAATGTTTTGCGAACAGGAGCTAACAGGAGACAAAGAGCTAGTAGAAGCCATTAGGAGCTAAACCTAAGCACTAACTGGAGCTAGCAGAAACCAATATGAGCTAACAATAGCCAACTGAAGCTAAAAGGTACATACAGGAGATGACCAGAGCTACCTGAAACCATCACATGTAAACAAAAGACATTAGAAGCTAACATCAGAAGCTAACAGAAACTACAGGGTGCCAACTGGAGCCATCAGGAGCTACCCAGAGCACTGGCAGCTAAAAGATGTTATCTGGAGCTGATGTTACCTTTCTTTTGCTAACAGGAACCATCATGAGCTAGCTGCTGCTATCTGGAGTGAACAGAAGCTACTTGGAGCTCACAGAAGCTAACAGTAGCTAACAGATGCCAACTGGTGCTTTCTGGACCTAACAGAAGCTAACAGGAGCCAACAAAAGCTAAGTGTCGCTAACAGGAGCTAAGAGTGTAACAGCAGAGGCAGCACTGACAGAATCAGTGTGTTGCCTTCAGATCTGCACATCAGCCGGTTTAAACGTGTAAACGACATTAAAGGGAACACTGGTAGTTTCTAGTTAGGACTTGAAATCTATCTGTTGTGACGCCAGTCCTGGAACTTTCCTGACACACCTCGTACATCATGTTCACATGCTGACCAACAGAAACCTGCTGAGAGTTGGATCAGACAGAATGCGTGAATGTGATGAATGTGCAGAGATCTGAGCACAGAAACAGCTTCATTCAAGTGTGAACATTCAGACTTTCTCCTGCTGCTTCTGTTAAATTAGGATTCTTAAGTCAACTGTTTCCGCTCTGCTGTAGTTACCAGGCAACTCGACGTGATGAGGAACACATTATTCTCTCTGATCACTTCTCACTCTGCTGCTTGTCTCCAACCCTCCAAACCTCTGCATCTTTTATCCACTGGGGCTCATTTTTCACTGCAGTACTAAGTCCTGCAGTTTCCTCAGATGTTAAACCCTGGAGCTCATGTCGTCTCCTCGTCCTGCAGAGGTTGAACTATCTCCATGTTCCAGACTTCTTCTCT
>NW_007580110.1:42435-45300 GCF_000690725.1 Stegastes partitus | reverse complement strand
GATGTTCCACCATCAGCTGTGGATGTTCCACCATGCTGAATGTATCCTTCATTTCTTGTGTATTCAGACAGAAAGCAGCCAGAACTACATCAACTAAGGAGAGAACGGTTGTGTTCTGGTTCCGTCTCGTGCAGGTCTTCTTTCTCTGGTCAGAGCAGAGCTTTAACTGATTTTTGTTTACAGGATGTAATTAAGTGCAAACTTAATTTTTGGAGAACTGTGCAGATGAAAGTGATTCTGGTGAACTCCCCTGATTCTAAGTTCAGGTGTGGTTGGATCTCCTGATGAAGAGCAGGTAACAGGTGAGTAGTTCACAGACTGTAGGAAAGTTCTGTTCACTGTAGAGGTGAGTCTAAAACATGTTTGGACCCAGTCGGAGGGACAACCCACCATGCAGCTCTTTATCCAGTCACAGGGGAGTCTGCTAAATTGCGAGCTCCATCCTGTGGACCAATAGGAACCTGCGGCTGTCGGGGGGTGAGGCGTTCACAGCCCTCACTCTGAGCAGGAAATCCCCCTCTCAGCCGTCACCCCGTCGTGGAGCTCCATGCTGCTGCTGCTGCTGCTGTGCACAGCCTCCTTCCAGGTGTGTTTCCTCCAGCAGCATTTTGTTTACAGGCTCACATTTAACAGCAGGCAGCTATTAATAGCAGAACCCTGACCCGTCTGCCAGGAACCAACAGAACCTGTCGGCTGCAACACAAACCCAGCAGCACCAACGTCCACCCGGCACAAAGAGGAAACTCCAGGAAACTAAACTCCAACAGCTGTTTCTCTGACTGTGCATCTTCGTGAACAGCAACAACGCAGCAGAACTTTGCGTTTGGACTCTCTGGATGCAGCTGCACCAGTTCATTCTTCACTCTGTTGTCTTCCTTCTTTAGAAGCAAACAGACTGATCATGAAGGTCCAGGTTCAGCCTGATGCTCACCAACATCCACACGAACAAGGTTCAGGTTCCTGATGTTCTCCGGTTCTCCCTGCGAGACGTTACAACACTGTCTGGGTTGTAAATGTACCATAAAGCACTGGAGAGCATGAGGCGCTCAGCTGGAGGACCTCCTGTGATCAACAGCTGAGAACAGGAACCAGTTCAGAAGAGACAAAAGGAGAAAAAGCTGTTTGACACACAGCTGATGGACATCTTCACCATCAGCTGATTAATGTGGTTCCTCTGTTCTGCAGCAGACTCAGGTTTTACTTCCAGCCTTCAGATGTTTCCAGATGATTCAATGCAGGTCGACCTGAGAACCAGACTGAAGACAGGACCAATAAGGAGACAGAACATTGTTCTGGTCTTCTGGTTCTCCCAGTCTTCAGACTGTACAGCTGCTGTTTGCTGGCTCTGGGTTCTGCTCACAAGCAGACCAGAACATCTCTGCAGTCGGTAAATGTTCCTCTAGACCGATCTCAGCTGGTGGAGGCAGAACCGTCCTGACAGAGGAACCAAGCTGCTGAGAGCGTTGTGTGCTAACAGGACCCAGATCCCAGCCTCCATCTACTCAGAGGGTCTCAGTGGTCCAGGTGGACTCCGACGCTCACGGGTTCATTGATCGGAACCCCAGAGGCTCACCCACTGACCGACTGACTGATTATTGACAGTGTACAGAAAAATAACAGCGTTCTGAGGTTCTGGTTACGACCTAACTCCTGGCCAGGTGACTAATGATGTCCTGATGGATGGGTTCAGAGTCTGGTTCCTGGATATCCAGCTCAGTGGAGGTACATGTACCACCTCCATCCCTCTGCAGCAGCCACAGTATGTCTGCACTCAGCTGCTTTCCACGGCGTGTTTGTACCGCCGCCGCCGCCGCCGCCGCCGCTCTGATTAAAGGGATTTTCAAAGCTTATGCTCCCGCTAACTAGAAAGGCATTATCAGCATTAAGGCAGCGATGCCTGGAGCCGCGCTGAAGATCTGGGATGAGATCAGATGGCAGGAAGCAGGATTAGACTCAGAGAGGCGTCGACCCGACGGCTCGTCACAGATTAACGCTCCATGATCCTCCATCTCCACATCTGGACCCTGATCCAGCTGCAGAAGGAGCTCAAGATGCACTTTTTAGGAAAAACTTCTGCTGATGTCTTCAAAGACAACCACTGGAGAATATGAGCAGGAGGCCTGATGTCACAGCTTCGTGTTTCAGGAAGAACTGAAGACGAGAAACATCAGAGCTGAACATGTCGACACAAACCATCCGTCACCGTTCAAATAAACACGACTATGAATGAGAGCAGCAGCTCCTGCTTCAGAACCAGAGTGGATCCCGTCCAGGAGGAGATCCTGGCTTCACACGTAGGTAAGAAGGAGACCTTTGCTTCAGTCTGACTCCTTTCAATGTTCAAAGACGGTTAAACTGAGGAGAAAGCAGAGATGAACTTTGCAGACTCCACACAGAAACCAGGACCTTCTGCTGCTTGTGTTCAGCTCCAGCTTCAGCCCTGACCAGCGACTCTCAGGCTGGCTGAAGCACAGATCTGTGTATCGGTCTGAAGTCCTGCCCCCTGTAGAGCCACCAGCAGGAAACAGCAGTGCATTGTGGGCCGGCAGCCTGACGGAGCGTTGGGTTGGAGGAACATCCCATATGCCTGGACCCAAACAGAGGATGCACAGGATGGACAGCAGGAACCAATCAGAGCACGGGATGGACAGCAGGAACCAATCAGAGCACGAGATGGAGAGCACGAACCAATCAGAGCACAGGATGGACAGCAGTAACCAATCATAAAAATAAAATTAAATTAAATTAAATTAAATTAAAAAATCATAAAAATAAAACCAGTTCAGTGAAAAACAAACCAACATGTTCCTGGTTTTAAAGAAACCAGGGGCCTCATTTATCATCAGTGTGTACCAACATTCCTAC